>NC_143051.1:12805000-12837500 GCF_057628025.1 Oncorhynchus mykiss | reverse complement strand
GACTGAGGCAGAAACCCAGAAGTGAGGCTGACAGTGACCCCGAGCTTCACCATGAAGGCCCTCCATACTTGTGATGTGAATTGGTGGCCAGAGTCGGAGACGATGTCCTCCAGATCGCCATAATGCCGGACGACCTGCTAGAAGAGTGCTCAGCAATCTGGAGAGCAGTTGGTAGACAAGGAAGAGGAATTATTCACTACCACCAGAATGGTTGTGAAACCGTCAGAGGAGGGGAGATCGGTTACAAAGTCAATGGATAGATGAGACCAGGGTCGCCGAGGCACGGGAAGCAATAGGAACTTCCCTGCTGGAGCAATCCTTGGAGCTTTGATTTGGGCACATATGGAACAGGTGTTGACATACGGAGTTACATCCTGTGCCAAGGTGGACCACCAGTCCTTCTCAGCGATGGTGTGATAAAAACCTGGATATTCAGCGATGACAGCTGTCAGGTCAGCAGCCGATCCCTTATCCCTGTGGGAACATACAGTGTAGGTGTGCTCGGGAGGAAAGTTCAGGGGTGCATGCTCACTCTCCAGAGCCTGGCGGATCTCCACATCTATATCCCAGACCACAGGAGCTATGACTCAGGAAAATGGGATTATATGCTCACAGGACAGGGCCCTCTACCTTATCGTAGAGGCGGGACAAGCCTTGGTGTTCTTTGAGCCTGGGCGATAGGCTAGAATGAAGTTAACTTTTTAGGGCTAGGGGGCAGTGTTCGGATTTTCGGATGAATGACGGGCCCAAAGTAAACTGCCTTTTACTCAGGCCCAGAAGCTAGGATATGCATATAATTGGTAGTATTGGATAGAAAACACTTAAACTAATGTCTGTTAGTGTAACAGAACTGATATGGCAGGCGAAAAACCGAGGAGAATCCATCCAGAATTATTATTTTTTGAGATCACAGCCCATTCAAATGCTTGTTTATGGGAGATTCAAAGGAATACCTCCCAGATTGCAGTTCCTATGGCTTCCGCTAGATGTCAACAGTCTTTAGAAAGGGTTCCAGGCTTGATTTTTGAAAAATGAATTAGTAATTGTAGTTTTTCAAGGTGGCTCTCATTTTGGACTGTAGTCTTGGGGTGCACGTGGATGAGGGAGTGCACTTCGTTATTTATCTCCGGTGTTGAACATACTACATTCCGTCTTAAATGTTATCGTTTATTTCAATATTCGGGTACCTGAGGATTGATTAGAAACGTTTTTTGACTTGTTTGGATGAAGTTGATTGGTAACTTTTGGGATTCCTTCGTATGCATGTTCAACGAGTGGAACGGGTGGATTACTGAATCAAATACGCCAACCAAGCTGACTTTTTGGGGATATAAAGAAGGACTATATAAAAACAAAACAACCATTTGTTGTGTAGCTTGGAGCCTTGGGATTGCAAACAGAGGAAGATCTTCAAATGTAAGTTATTTATTTTATCGCTATTTCTGATGCTAGCTCCCCAACTATCCCAAAGAAGTTAAACCTTGTGAAGAAAAGGGCCCACGGATTCAGGCTCCTCACTGTCCATATGTACTCCAGGTTCCTGTGGTCGGTGAGGATGACGATTGGTTCCTTTGCACCCTCCAGCCAGTGTCTCCACTCGTCTAATGCCAGCTTCACTGCCAGGAGCTCCCGATCACCGATATCGTAGTTCCTCTCTGCAGGGGACAGTTTTTTTGGAATAAAACGCACATCGGTACAACTGCCCCCTACGCCTATATCGGAAGCGTCCACCTACACCACAAAGGATATCATGGGATCTGGATGTTTCAGCACTTGGGTGGAGGTGAAACGTCCCTTGAGAAGATGGAAGGCCTCGTCAGTTGCTGGACCCCACACCAACATATGGGGGCATCCCTCCAGGAGAGAGGTGGGAGGAGCGGCAATAGAGCTGAAATTCCTGATGAAACGACGGTAGAAGTTGGCAAACCCCAAAATCCTTTGTAACCCTTTAATGGTGGCTGGGACTGGCCATGACCTGATTGCATCTACCTTCTTGTCGTCCATCTTCACTCCATGCCGTCTGATTTGGTAACCCAAGAAGGAGTAACTCAATTCCTTCTGATGGAATTGATACTTCTAAGCCTTGTCTAACAGTTGATGAGCCAAGCAATGTTCCAGGACTGCTCAAACGTGTGTGATCCTCCATATTAAGATGTCATCAATGTATACGATCACCTGGTGTCCGAGCATGTCCCTGACCACCTCGTTGATGAATGCCTGGAACACTGTCTAAGCCAAAGGGCATCACCAAGTACTCGTAGTGACCAGACATTGTGCTGAATGCCGTCATGCACTCATCCTCCTCCCGAATGCGGATGAGATTGTAGGTACTCCGCAGGTCAAGTTTGGTGAAGAACCGGGCCTCAAAGGAGCTGCCCAATGGCAGATGGCACCAACGGGAGGGGGCACCGATAATTCTTGGTAACTTCATTGAGTCCTCTGTAGTCAATGCAAGGGTGTAATCCTCCATCCTTCTTTGCCACGAAGAAGAAACCAGATGACACAGGAGAAGTGGACGTGTGGATGCACCCCTTTTGGAGAACCTCCTGAATGTAATCCTCCATGACCTGGGTCAAAGCCACAGTCAGGGTAGATGCGTCTGCATCGAGGTGTTGCATGAGCAAGCAGGTTAATGGCAGTCACAGAGGTGATGAGGAGGGAGACAGGTGGCCTGAAGAATACGTCCCTCAGGTCCTGTTATACCTCCGGGATGTTGGGCAACTAAAGGACTCTCAACCGACGTGGAACCACAGGGAACAGGGAAGCGGGTCCTCCGGCATTCAGATGACCATTCTGTGATTCTCATCCTCGACCATGAAATGGTGGGATTATAGCGTTGAAGCCCAAAGGAAGGCTGAGGATGATCTTGTGAACTGGTGATGAAGGGGACATTCTCCTGATGATTGGATGTGTGTAATGGTTCCGAATCCTAATGGCCGACAATCGAGGCCTTGCAACAGAAAAGGAGAGGAGAACGGGTATGAAGTAATATTGAGAGAGAAGGCAAGGGTCTGATCCATATAATTCCCCGCGGCATCGGATTCCACTAAAGCTTTTTCCTCTCTCTACCCTACTGATGTTACATCTGCAAAACCCTTGGTTAACATAGAGATTCTGGGAACATCAGAAGGTGGGGGGAAAATAACTATATTCTGGTAATCCGACCAATTGAACATATGAAGTGGTACTTAGTGAATATGATGTCAGTTCCATTGTCATCTGAGACATTCTCATCTTTGATAAGATGCCATAAACTCTACAGTGGAAAGTCTACACATCAGAGTTATCGGATTCACATGGATTTGTTGTTCAATTTAAATGTTTGAATATGAAATAATTTGTGATGGGATGAAATGTGATTTTAGCTTCTAAAATGTGAGATTTGGGTTTTCATAAGGTAAGGCTCTGCTCAATCAATGACCTGCCCCTGTGAAGGGACATAGGCTATAAAACTTTTTAAACACGCCCTCCTCTCCCTTCCTGTATAAAGCCTTGACGACAATGTAACCTCCCGTTCCGAGGATGTGGGGACGACGGTCCGATGTCAGAAACGTTCAGATAATAACAACAGAACGAAGCCAACATCAGCGTGAGCTTTTGGTTCCGAATGGTATGAACTTTGAACTCTTATTCACTACAGAAGTGATACCTCCTAGCCGTTGAGTTAGCAACAGCCGCTGCAAACGAGGGTTAGGAAGGAACAGACAGAGTATCCCATCTATCACACAATGATGTTACTACAATGTATTCAATTGACAACCAGAAACATTCTTCAAAGGACTCGGTTGGACAACACGGCCTTCCATCCACCACCAACCTACCGAAGTGCAGCTCAGAGTAAATATTTATTACATTTTCCTTTTACAAATGGGCGGTAATTTAGAATGCATAAGATACTGTATTTACGATAGCACAGCTTCGCCCTTTGTTCCTCAATCTTCCCGCTCTTTCACTCAAACCCAGCCCCTTTTCATTTGTGGAACAAGCTGTCATATCTGTTCCGCCCGCTAGGGACGTTTTCCTTTATGACGTAATTTGTAATCAAGTTATGATTTAATTATGTGTATGTGTAATTCTGTGTGATTAGTTAGGTATTTAGTAAATAAATAATTAAACCCAATTTTGTATTGCTGATTCAACTTGTTAGCCAGGGTTCGTGCAGATAACCAAAAATGTACAACTTTCAGATGAGACTGAATTAATTTAAGATAATGATTAATATTGACTGCCATTGATGTAAAATATTACTAGGTAATTAAGAGTTTATTCGGAAGATAACAGCTCTATAAATATTATTTTGTGGTGCCCCGACTCTCTAGTTAATTACATATACATGATTAGCGCAATCAGGTAATATTAATTACGGAGAAATAATTTTATAGAATGGTATGTCATATCACTTAATCCGGCATAGCCAAAGAAAGTCCATGGTAAGGTTGTTCTGAAAGAGCTGTAAAACCTGGACCCCTACAAATCAGCCGGGCTAGACAATCTGGACCCTTTCTTTCTAAAATGATCTGCCGAAATTGTTGCCACCCCTATTACTAGCCTGTTCAACCTCTCTTTCGTGTCGTCTGAGATTCCCAAAGATTGGAAAGCAGCTGTGGTCATCCCCCTCTTCAAAGTGGGGGACACTCTTGACCCAAACTGCTACAGACCTATATCTATCCTACCCTGCCTTTCTAAGGTCTTCGAAAGCCAAGTCAACAAACAGATTACCGACCATTTCGAATCTCACCATATCCTCTCTGCTATGCAATCTGGTTTCATAGCTGGTCATGGGTGCACCTCAGCCATGCTTAAGGTCCTAAACGATATCTTAACCGCCATCGATAAGAAACATTACTGTGCAGCCGTATTCATTGATCTGGCCAAGGCTTTTGACTCTGTCAATCACCACATCCTCAAGCTCGACAGCCTTGGTTTCTCAAATGATTGCCTCGCCTTTTTCACCAACTACTTCTCAGATAGAGTTCAGTGTGTCAAATCGGAGGGTCTGTTGTCCGGACCTCTGGCAGTCTCCATGGGGGTGCCACAGGGTTCAATTCTTGGACCGACTCTCTTCTCTGTATACATCAATGATGTCGCTCTTGCTGCTGGTGAGTCTCTGATCCACCTCTACGCAGACGACACCATTCTGTATACTTTAAGCCCTTCTTTGGACACTGTGTTAACAACCCTCTAGGCAAGCTTCAATGCCATACAACTCTCTTTCCGTGGCCTCCAATTGCTCTTAAATACAAGTAAAACTAAATGCATGCTCTTCAACCTATCGCTGCCTGCACCTGTCCGCCTGTCCAACATCACTTCTCTGGACGGCTCTGAGAGTAGGACAACTACAAATACCTAGGTGTCTGGTTAGACTGTAAACTCTCCTTCCAGACCCACATCAAACATCTCCAATCCAAAGTTAAATCTAGAATTGGCCTCCTATTTCGCAACAAAGCATCCTTCACTCATGCTGCCATACATACCCTTGTAAAACTGACCATCCTACCAATCCTCGAGTTCGGCGATGTCATTTACAAAATAGCCTCCAATACCCTACTCAACAAATTGGATGCAGTAAATCACAGTGCCATCCGTTTTGTCACCAAGCCCCATATACTACCCACCATTGCGACTTGTACGCTCTCGTTGGCTGGCCCTCGCTTCAAACTCGTCGCCAAACCCACTGGCTCCATGTCATCTACAAGACCCTGCTAGGTAAAGTCCCCCCTTATCTCAGCTCACTGGTCACCATAGCATCACCCACCTGTATCACGCGCTCCAGCAGGTATATCTCTCTGGTCACCCCCAAAACCAATTCTTTCTTTGGCCGCCTCTCCTTCCTGTTCTCTGCTGCCAATGACTGGAACGAATTACAAAAATCTCTGAAACTGGAAACACTTATCTCCCTCACTAACTTTTTAAGCGCCAGCTGTCAGAGCAGCTCACAGATTACTGCACCTGTACATAGCCCATCTATAATATAGCCCAAACAACTACCTCTTTCCCTACTGTATTTATTTTATTTTATTTATTTTGCTCCTGTGCAACCCATTATTTGTATTTCTACTTTGCACATTCTTCCACTGCACATCTACCATTCCAGTCTTTTACTTGCTATATTGTATTTACTTTGCCACAATGGCCTTTTTTTGCCTTTACCTCCCTTATTTCACCTCATTTGCTCACATCATGTATAGACTTGTTTCTACTGTATTATTGACTGTATGTTTGTTTTACTCCACGTGTAACTCTGTGTTGTTGTATGTGTCGAACTGCTATGCTTTATCTTGGCCAGGTCGCAATTGTAAATGAGTACTTGTTCTCAACTTGCCTACCTGGTTAAATAAAGGTGAAATAAATAAAAATAAAAGGTTGTCGTCTCGGCAAGCCAATTCTGTCTGGACCACCTCACGCAGACCTAAATAACGTGCTGGTGTGACAGGTTCATTCTATCCACTGGATGCTGCTACTGTGCCCAAGGTGAGTGCGTACTCAGCAGCCATCTGATACCCCTGCGGCAATTGAAGTAGACCCTCACCTCCTACTCTGCCC
Source organism: Oncorhynchus mykiss (assembly GCF_057628025.1). Classification (NCBI taxonomy): domain Eukaryota; kingdom Metazoa; phylum Chordata; class Actinopteri; order Salmoniformes; family Salmonidae; genus Oncorhynchus; species Oncorhynchus mykiss. Next base: position 12,830,957 of record NC_143051.1, on the reverse strand, counting down.
TCCAGGGGATGATCGAAGATACATTTAAACAGAGCCATGAACCCCTCATATGAATTTAGCTCCTACTCTCTCCTCTCCCATCAGGTGTGTAAAATAAAGGGAGCACTGAAGTAGGAAGCCACAGCATTTGGATGCGGTGCCATCATATTTCTCTGGGAGGGAAAAATGGGCACCGCTGGCCTTAGCGGGTTGCTGAATGGGCTGTTGGGCTGGCTCACTGTGTAGGCTGGTTCTAAAGTATCCTCCACTAGTAGGATGCAGCAACTCCGGGGGATGTTTGAGACGCTGCAAACTGCGAAGGACCTCTTCCATGGCCATCCCTAGTTGTGCTAGCTTGTCATGTTGGCAGAGGGAGCTAAAGCGAAGGCTGGTGTGACAGAGATATCGGGGAAGTAGGTCGGGGTGCCTTGTAAGGATACGACTGCGAGTGGATAAACCCCCTCTACCATCAGTCCTATTAGCCAACATGTAAACATTGGATAACAAACTTGATGAGCTCCGATCAAGACTGTCCTACCAATGGGACATTAAAACTGTACTATCTTATGTTTCACCAAGTTGTGGCTGAACGATGATATGGCTGGGTGGGTTTTCCGTGCATCGGCAACATAGAACAACTGCCTCCGATAAGACAAGGCGTGGTGGCCTGCGTCGATCTGTCAATAATAGCAGGGGCACAAAATCTAATATTAAGGAAGTCTCCATGTTTTGCTCACCTGAGGTAGAGTATCTCATGATAAGTTGTTGACCACACTATTTATCAAGAGAGTTTTCATCTATATTTTTCATACCTGACTATTTACCACCACAAACCGATTCTGCCACTAAGACTGGACTCAACAAGCTGTATAAGGCCATAAGCAAAAAAAAAAAAAATGCTCATCCAGAGGAGGAGCTCCTAGCGGCCGGGGTCTTTAAATGCAGAGAGACTTCAATCCGTTTTAACTAATTTCTACCAGTATATTACATGTGCAACCAGAGGAGAAAAAAACTCTAGACCACCTTTACTCTACACACAGAGACACATACAAAGCTCCCCCTCACCCTCCATTTGACAAAGCTGACCATAACTCTATACTCCTGATTCCTGCTTAAAAGCTAAAAATTAAAGCATGAAGTACAAGTGACTCACTCAATACGGAAGTGGTCAGATGACGCAGATGCTAAGCTACAGGACTGTTTTGCTAGCACAGACTGGAAAATGTTCTGGGATTCTTCCAATGGCATTGAGGAGTACACCACATCAGTCACTGACTTCAACAATAAGTGCATCGATGACATCATCCCCAAAGTGACTGTATGCACATACCCCAACCAGAAGCCATGGATTACAGGCAACTTCCACACTGAGCTAAAGGGTAGAGCCACTTTCAAGGGGCAGAACAAAAATCTGGACACTTATAAGAAATCCCACTATGCTCTCCGGCAAACCATCAAACAGGAAAAGCGTCAATACAGGACTAAGATTGAATCCTTTTACACTGGCTCCGACGCTCGTCTGATGTGGCATGGCTTGCAAACTATTACTGACTACAAAGCGAGCACAGTATCCAGCTGCCCAGTGACACGAGCCTTCCAGACTTGCGAAATGACTTCTATGCGCGCTTTGAGGCAAGCAACACTAAAGCATGCATGAGAGCACCAGCTATTCCAGACGACTATGTGATCACACTCTGACCAAGTATGTAATACCAACATGTTTCAAGCAGACCACCATAGTCCCTGTGCTCAAGAACACCAAGGTAACCTGTCTAAATGACTACCGACCCATAGCTCTCAAGTCTGTAGCCATGAGGTGCTTTGAAAGACTGGTCATGGCTCAAATCAACACCATTATCCCAGAAACGCTAGACCCACTCCAATTTGCGTACCGACCCAACAGATCCACAGAGGATTACATTTCTATTGCACTCCAAACTGCCCTTTCCCACCTGGACAAATAGAACACCTACGCGAGAATGCTATTCATTGATTACAGTTGTGTTCAACACCATACCAGGACAGTTGCAAAAACACATGCGATCATGTGACTAGAATGACGTTGTAAACAACAGCCAGGACACAGACATGTCTTATATGGGCAGAAAGCTTACATTTGTGTTAATCTAACTGCTGTGTCCAATTTATAGTAGTTATTACAGCAACATAGTGCACAACAACTAAACACTTTTATCACGGCAGCTGGTTTGATACGTTCACCTCTGAAGGTAAATAATGTACGTACATCCAGTAATATTGCTCTGATTTGTCATCCTGAGGGTCCCAGAGATAAAATGTAGGATAGTTTTGTTTGATATAATCTATTTTTATATTAAAATGTAGGAACTGGGTTCTACAGTTTACTAAAAAAAAATATTAACGTATTTGTGTTTTTCTCTATAGTTATGCACCTGAAAATGTATAAATTGACCAATTCGGCACATTTGGGCAAACTCCTAGCAGACTTAATACAACATATTGTGTAGTGATGTAATTCTTTACTGGATCGGTCTGAAACGTTGCACACGCACTGCTGTAATCTTGTGGACAACATCTAAATTACACCTAGAATCCATCTCAATATATGGACGTTTTCTTTCAAAAAGCATGTTTTTTTTTAATTATTATGTTTTCACAGATCTAATGTATTATATTCTTCTACATAGATTTCACATTTCCAGAAAGCGTTTCTTTTGAAACCTTATCAAGAATATGCATATCCTTGATTCAGGTAGTAAGCAACAGGCTGTTAAATTTGGCTATATCGTTTTAGGCAAAACATTTTAAAAAAGGATCCAATCCCAACTTCTTCAGGATAGGGTCTATTTTTCGCCGCTTCCTGTCTGACTGACGTGCCCAAAGTAAACTGTTTGTTACTCAGGCCCAGAAGCCAGGATATGCATATAATTGATACCATTGGATAAACTTTGAAGTTTGTAGAAATGTTAACATAACGTATGAGACTATAACACAATAGATATGATAGGAGTAAATCCAAAGAAAACCAACCGGAATAAAATTTTTTATAATTTCTTATAATGGAAAGTATTGGGGCATATCCAAATCCAGCTCCAAGATTGCAATTCCTATGGTTTCCACAAGATGTCAACAGTCTTTGTTCAAGGTTTCAGGCTTGTTTCTTCCCAAACAAGGAAGAATTATGAGTTTTAGTACTGGGACTAAGAGTTGGAAATCAGTCTGTAAGCGCACGACGAATAGGATGCGCACCAGCTAATATCGTTTACCTATTGAACATACTTATTTCCATGTGAAATGTTAGAGTTTAATTACATTTTAGGGTACCTGAGGATTAAATTAAAACATATTTGACTTGTTTTAACCTCTCTAGGATAGGGGACGATTGCGTCCCTCTTGGCCAAAAGCCCGGGAAAATGCAGCTTAGAAAATTCAAATAAAATGATATAAAAATCAAACTTTCATTAAATCACACATGTAAGATACTGAATTAAAGCTACACTCGTTGTGAATCCAGCGAACATTTCAGATTTTAAAAAGGCTTTTCAGCGAAAGCATAAGAAGCTATTATCTGATGATAGCACAACAGTAAACAAAGAGAGTAGCATATTTCAGCCCTGCAGGCGCTACACAAAACACAGAAATAAAATGTAAAACATGCCTTACCTTTGACGAGCTTCTTTTGTTGGCACTCCAATATGTCCCATTAACTTCACAATTGGTCCTTTTGTTCGATTAAGTCCGTCCATATATATCCAACATGTCAATTTATTTGGCGCGTTTGATCCAGAGAAAAACAGCTTCCAGTTTGTGCAACGTCACTACAAAATATCTCAAAAGTTGCCTGTAAACTTTGCCAAAACTTTTCAAACTACTTTTGTAATACAACTTTAGGTATTTTTAAACGTTAATAATCGATCAAATTGAAGACGGGTCTATCTGTGTTCAATACAGGAAGACAACAAACCAACACTATTTTTCAAGTCTTGCGCAACTCTCAACAGTGTTACCCAGTTCCTAGATGGCCGTACTTCTTCATTGCACAAAGGAATAACCTCAACCAAATTCCAAAGACTGGTGACATCCAGCGGTAGGAACTGAAAACAAGTGCCTAAGAAATATAATTTCCCAATGAGAACAAAGTGAACAGACAAAGACCTAAAAAAAAAAAATATGACCGGTTAGTCCTTAGGGTTTTGCCTGCTACATAAGTTCTGTTATACTCACAGACATGATTCAAACACTTTTAGAAACTTCAGAGTGTTTCTATCCAAATCTACTAATAATATGCATATCTTATATTCTTGACATGAGTAGCAGGAAGTTGAAATTGGACACGCTATTTATCCAAAAGTGAAAATGCTGTCCTCTATACCTTGAGAAGCTTTAACAAAGTTTAGCGGTAGCTTTTTGGATTCCTTTCTCTGCATGTTGAAAGAGTGGTTTACTCAAATCAATGGTGCCAACTGAACAGACTTTTTGGGGTATAAAGAAGGATTTGATCTAACAAAACGACACCACATGTTGTAGATGGGACCCTTTGGATTGCAAATCAGAGGAAGATTTTCAAAAAGAGTGTGAATATTTAATCGCTATTTGTGATTTTATGAAGCCTGTGCCGGTGGAAAAATATGTTGATGTGGGGCGTCATCCTCAAACAGTCACATGGCATGCTTTCACTGTAAAGCCTATTGTAAATCGGACAGTGCAGTTAGATAAACAAGAATTTAAGCTTTTAACCGATATAAGACACTTTTATGTACCTAAATGTTTAATATCCATAATTCTTAGGATTATTTATTTGAATTATGCGCCCTCCAATTTCACCGGAAGTTGTCGACAGGCGTCCCGCTAGCTGGACGCCTAGCCCTAAGAAGTTTTTAAGTGCTATAGCATTTAATAATGTTCATGACGATTCTGTGCTTCCAACTTTGTGGCAACAGTTTGGGGAAGGCCGTTTCCTGTTTCATCATGACAATGCCCCCGTGACCAAAGCGAGGTCCATGCAGAAATGGTTTGTCGAGATCTGTGTGGAAGAACTTGACTGGCCTGTGCAGAGCCTTGATCTCAACCCCAACGATCGAGCACCTTTGGGAAGAAATGTGACTGAATGGAAGCAGGTCCCTGCAGCAATGTCACAACATCTAGTGGAAAGCCTTCCCAGAAGAGTGGAAGCTGTTATAGCAGTAAAGGGGGAGACCAACTCCATATTAATGCCCATGATTTTGAAATGAGATGTTCTACGAGCAGGTGTCCACATCCTGGGGGGAAGCATGGGGGGGAGCATGTCTATTAAACAGTTCAGAATTAGATGGCTCTATAAATGAATGACTAACCTGCCTTACCATGATAGAATAGACTGTCTCCTCCATCATCTCACACTACGTTCCCTTCTTAATTAACAATTTATGCGTGTACTTCTCTCCTTAAACGAGGGATGCCTTCATGCATTCTAAAACCCTTTATGTACTGATTGAGTCTATGCTGAGTCTATGAGATTGCAGGATATAAATTAATATCTGACAAATCTGGCAGCTGACCTTGGAAAACAATCTAAACAATTAGAACAAGTGTTGGTTGTGGAATGAAGGAACAAACGAGCTGGACGTACCCCAGTATCAAAGCGACTATTTCAACCACCCGGTTTTGATCTTAACTGCCCTGCCACCTGGGATGGCTTGGTGCATAGCTAATGGCTAGGAAGACAAACAAAGTAAAATGCTTAACAAGCAATTTCTGGGATATTTGGCAGGAACAATGCCTTCCAATGGGGCGGAAGGTAGAATAGTGGTTACAGCGTTGGACTTGCAACCGAATGATTGCAAGATCAAATCCCCGAGCTGACAAGGTAAAAAGCTGTTGTTCTGCCCAGAACAAGGCAATTAACCCACTGTTCCTAGGCCATCATTGAAAATAAGAATGCATTCCTAACTGACTTGCCCAGTTAAATAAAACAATAATCATGTAATTTTGCCTGTTGAATAATAATAATATCTCATAAAATGTATGTAAAAAAATGCGTGGATGAAGCATGGCATACAATTTACATCACCCATGGACAACATGGGTAACCACTCACTGATACTGTCAGACATGAGCACACACACACACACCACTACAGTATGCATATCTGTCTGGCAGGTCAGATAAGGGCTGTAAACCCAGATTGTGTCAAATCATTTAGGCCTCTATAGCCTTGTTCACTCTGCAAGACTTCATGCTCAAATCAGTTTTGGGAAACTGACTGTACAAACGGCAAGTTACAAATCAGATTTGTTACTCTGGACCCTGATCTCTCTATTGAAGAACATATCAAGACTGTTTCAAGAACAGCTTTATTCCATCTATGTAACATTGCAAAAAATCTGAAACTTTCTGTCCAAAAATGATGCAGAAGAATTTATCCATGCTTTTGTCACTTCTAGGTTAGACTACTGCAATGCTCTACTTTCCGGCTACCCGGATAAAGCACTAAATCAACTTTAGTTAGTGCTAAATACGGCTGCTAGAATCCTGACTAGAACCCCAAAATTTGATCATATTACTCCAGTGCTAGCCTCCCTACACTGGCTTCCTGTTAAGGCAAGGGCTGATTTCAAGGTTTTACTGCTAACCTACAAAGCATTACATGGGCTTGCTCCTACCTATCTCTCTGATTTGGTCCTGCCGTACATACCTACACGTACGCTACGGTCACAAGACGCAGGAATCCTAATTGTCCCTAGAATTTCTAAGCAAACAGTTGGAGGCAGGGCTTTCTCCTATAGAGCTCCATTTTTATGGAATGGTCTGCCTACCCATGTGAGAGACGCAAACTCGGTCTCAACCTTTAAGTCTTTACTGAAGACTCATCTCTTCAGTGGGTCATATGATTGAGTGTAGTCTGGCCCAGGAGTGTGAAGGTGAACGGACCCTTGCTGTCTCTGCCTGACCGGTTTCCCTCTTTCCACTGGGATTCTCTGCCTCTAACCCTATTACAGGGGCTGAGTCACTGGCTTACTAGGGCTCTTTCATACCGTCCCTAGGAGGGGTGCGTCACTTGAGTGGGTTGAGTCACTGATGTGATCTTCCTGTCTGGGTTGGCGCCCCCCTTGGGTTGTGCCGTGGCGGAGATCTTTGTGGGCTATACTCGGCCTTGTCTCAGGATGGTAAGTTGGTGGTTGAAGATATCCCTCTAGTGGTGTGGGGGCTGTGCTTTGGCAAAGTGGGTGGGGTTATATCCTTCCTGTTTGGCCCTGTCCAGGCTGTCCTCGGATGTGTGTGTCTCCTGACCCCTCCTGTCTCAGCCTCCAGTATTTATGCTGCAGTAGTTTATGTGTCGGGGGGCTAGGGTCAGTTTGTTATATCTGGAGTACTTCTCCTGTCCTATCCGGTGTCCTGTGTGAATTTAAGTATGATCTCTCTGATTCTCTCTTTCTCTCTTTCTTTCTCTCTCTAGGACCATGCCTCAGGACTACCTGACTTGATGACTCCTTGCTGTCCCCAGTCCACCTGGCCGTGCTGCTACTCCAGTTTCAACTGTTCTGCCTGTGATTATTATTTTTTGACCATGCTGGTCATTTATGAACATTTGAACATCTTGGCCATGTTCTGTTATAATCTCCACCCGGCACAGGCAGTAGAGGACTGGCCACCCCACATAGCCTGGTTCCTCTCTAGGTTTCTTCCTAGGTTTTGGTCTTTCTAGGGAGTTTTGCCTAGCCACCGTGCTTCTACACCTGCATTGCTTGCTGTTTGGGGTTTTAGGCTGGGTTTCTGTACAGCACTTTGAGATATCAGCTGATGTACGAAAGGCTATATACAATTTTTTGATTTGATTTCATTTGTGTGTGTTCAGACACTCATTTGCTGACATGGCTACACTAGCTGCCATAGTAATGACGGGTGTGTGCGCAGTGATGTAGGCTGATTGTTGGTGCTTGTGCTTACTATCATTCAGAAGTTATGTTGCAAGCTAAGTTGACAACAAAGCCTGCCTGGACATTTGCATTCCATGTGAATACCTCATGAAGCTGTTGGAGAGAATGCCAAGAGTGTGCAAAGCTGTCAAGGCAAAGGGTGGCCAGCTTGATTAATCTAAAATCTAAAATATATTTTGATTTGTTTAACAATTTCTTTGGTTACTACATGATTCCATATTTGATATTTCATAGTTTTGATGGCTTCACTATTATTCTACAATTGAGAAAATAGTTTTAAAAAAACCCTGCATGTATCCGTATTTCTTAAAACATGAAAATCCTTACATGATAGAGTGCATCGAAAAATATTCAGACCTCTTCACTTTTACACATTTTGTTATGTCACAGCTTTATTCTAAAATGTATTAAAATATTTTTTCCCGTCATTAATCAATACACTATACCCCGTAATGACAAAGCGATAACAGGCTTTTACAAATGTTTGCAAATGTATATATAAAAAAACACTGAAATGTCTTAGTTACATAAGAATTCAGATCCTTTGCTATGAGACTTGATATTGGGTTCAGGTGCATCTTGTTTCCATTGATCATCCTTGAGATGTCTACAACTTGATTGAGGTCCACCTGTGGTAAATTGAAATGATTGGACATGATTTGGAAAGGCACAGACGTGTCTATATAAGGTCCCACAGTCGACAGTCAATGTCAGACCAAAAACCAAGCCATGAGGCAGTTGGAATTGTCCGTAGAGCCCCGAGACAGGATTGTGTCGAGGCACAGATATGGGGAAGGGTACCTAAAACTTTATGCAGCATTGAAGGTCCCCAAGAACAGTGGCCTGCATCATTCTTTCATGGAAGAAGTTTGGAGCAACCAAGACTCTTGCTAGAGCTGTCCGCCCAGCCAAACTAAGCAATCGGGGGAGAAGAGCCTTGGTCAGGGAGGTGACCATGAACACGATAGTCACTCTGACAGAGCTCCAGAGTTCCTCTGTGGAGATCGGAAAACCTTCCAGAAGGACAACCATCTCTACAGCACTCCACCAATCAGGCCTTTATGGAAGAGTGGCCAGACGGAAGTCACTACTCACTGAAAGGCACATATGACAGCCCTCTTGGAGTTTGCCAAAAGGCACCTAAAGGACTCTTAGACCATGAGAAACAAGATTCTCTGGTATGATGAAACCAAGATTGAACTCTTTGGCCTGAATACCAAACGTCTGGAGGAAACCAGGCACCGTTCATCACCTGGACAATTTTTTTTGCTTTGCCATAAAAAAAACATCATTTTCAATATATAAATTCAAACAATACTTCAGAACTATTTAAAAAATAGATATATTTGAAAGGGTGTGCAGGTCTATGGTAGATGAAGGAATCAATCTATCTTTTCAGAATGTTAGAGTATTTATCTGGTCAATATGTCAGTGTGTTATGTCTGTTGTTTATAACCGTGTGTTATATTTGAAAATGTGATTGTATTATAAATTGTATTTTAATGGTTAACTTGTTATGGCTGCAATACACAATATATGCATGTTTTCTTTGATAAAGTTCATATTTATATCAAAAAATCTTTACATTTACATTGGCTATTTAGATTCACTAGTTCCAGTGATTTTGTATAGCCACATTGTTTCAACAGAAATACTCATCATAATACAAGTTATACACATGGAATTATAGATATACCTCTCCTTAATGCAACCGCTGTGACAGATTTTTAAAAAAGTTTACGGAAAAAGCAACACATGCAATAATCTGAGACGCCTCTCGGGACAGAAGCCAAATTAGCCACCATGTTGGAGTCAACAGAAACCAGAAAATACATGATAAATGTTTCCTTACCTTTGATGAACTTCATCAGAATGCAGTCCTAGGAATGCCAGGTCCACAATAATTGCTTGATTTGTTGGAAAATGTCCGTTATTTATGTCCAATTAGCTACTTTGGTTAGCGCGTTTGGTAAACAATTCCAAAGTCACAAAGCACGTCCACCATAATGTAACGAAATGTCCAAAAGTTCCATAACAGTCAGTAGAAACATGTCAAACAATGTACTGAATCAATCTTTAGAATGTTGTTTACATATCGTTTACAATGGGCACCTTTTCATCCAAGCTACTCAATACTGCCCCTGCAGCCATAAAAAGTGAAGGACTCTTTGAAGATTAGTCCAAATGAGGACTAAAAGAGATCCTAATTAAATAAAATCACATTTCTGAGCATGCGTTTGCACCATATTTAGTAGTAGGCTATACAGGGCAAGGAAAGGCAAAAATAAAATTATTTCCAAATCACAACACTGATAATTCTGTAAAAAATAAAAAACGTGCAACATAGCAAATCCAATTGCTGTAATCTCAACACGTTTTCTGTAAAGATGCAAATGCAGGCAAATCTTTGCTAAACATTTGTTTTTATTATTTAACAGAAACTAAAAGTTGCACACCCTCAATACCCCTGGTTGGTCCTTTGCAGTCCAGACCCCATGTGGTGGTAGTGTTGGCCTGTGATCCACTCCACACTGTCAATACATAAATCATGAATCAAAATGGTGTCGATATTGCAAGAAAATAATTGTTCATACTGTAACAAAAGGTACAGTGCCTTGCGAAAGTATTCGGCCCCCTTGAACTTTGCGACCTTTTGCCACATTTCAGGCTTCAAACATAAAGATATAAAACTGTATTTTTTTGTGAAGAATCAACAACAAGTGGGACACAATCATGAAGTGGAACGACATTTATTGGATATTTCAAACTTTTTTAACAAATCAAAAACTGAAAAATTGGGCGTACTTTCAGTGCAGCAAACTCTCTCCAGAAGTTCAGTGAGGATCTCTGAATGATCCAATGTTGACCTAAATGACTAATGATGATAAATACAATCCACCTGTGTGTAATCAAGTCTCCGTATAAATGCACCTGCACTGTGATAGTCTCAGAGGTCCGTCAAAATCGCAGAGAGCATCATGAAGAACAAGGAACACAACAGGCAGGTCCGAGATACTGTTGTGAAGAAGTTTAAAGCCGGATTTGGATACAAAAAGATTTCCCAAGCTTTAAACATCCCAAGGAGCACTGTGCAAGCGATAATATTGAAATGGAAGGAGTATCAGACCACTGCAAATCTACCAAGACCTGGCCGTCCCTCTAAACTTTCAGCTCATACAAGGAGAAGACTGATCAGAGATGCAGCCAAGAGGCCCATGATCAATCTGGATGAACTGCAGAGATCTACAGCTGAGGTGGGAGAGTCTGTCCATAGGACAACAATCAGTCGTGTATTGCACAAATCTGACCTTTATGGAAGAGTGGCAAGAAGAAAGACATTTCTTAAAGATATCCATAAAAAGTGTTGTTTAAAGTTTGCCACAAGCCACCTGGGAGACACACCAAACATGTGGAAGAAGGTGCTCTGGTCAGATGAAACCAAAATTGAACTTTTTGGCAACAATGCAAAACGTTATGTTTGGCGTAAAAGCAACACACCCTGAACACACCATCCCCACTGTCAAATATGGTGGTGGCAGCATCATGGTTTGGGCCTGCTTTTCTTCAGCAGGGACAGGGAAGATGGTTAAAATTGCTGGGAAGATGGATGGAGCCAAATACAGGACCATTCTGGAAGAAAACCTGATGGAGTCTGCAAAAGACCTGAGACTGGGCCGGAGATTTGTCTTCCAACAAGACAATGATTCAAAACATAAAGCAAAATCTACAATGGAATGGTTCAAAAATAAACATATCCAGGTGTTAGAATGGCCAAGTCAAAGTCCAGACCTGAATCCAATCGAGAATCTGTGGAAAGAACTGAAAACTGCTGTTCACAAATGCTCTCCATCCAACCTCACTGAGCTCGAGCTGTTTTGCAAGGAGGAATGGGAAAAAATGTCAGTCTCTCGATGTGCAAAACTGATAGAGACATACCCCAAGCGACTTACAGCTGTAATCACAGCAAAAGGTGGCGCTACAAAGTATTAACTTAAGGGGGCTGAATAATTTTGCACGCCCAATTTTTCAGTTTTTGATTTGTTAAAAAAGTTTGAAATATCCAATAAATGTCGTTCCACTTCATGATTGTGTCCCACTTGTTGTTGATTCTTCACAAAAAAATACAGTTTTATATCTTTATGTTTGAAGCCTGAAATGTGGCAAAAGGTCGCAAAGTTCAAGGGGGCCGAATACTTTCGCAAGGCACTGTAGCTACTCATACCTGTTTATTTCATGACAAAAAAACTAACCGGAACAAGCTAGCTAGCTAGCCAAGTTCCTAGTTAGTGTGCTAGTGGAGTTAGTTCGGTAGCTAGCTTAAATTAACCAGTAATACAAAATATTCCTTAACCTTTTAAAATGTTATCCGTCACCTTGAGGCTTGATAGGGGGTAGATGTTTTTCCCTGAGGGGAAGGCGTTTTCGTTATTTGTTAGCTAGCTAGGCAGTCCTACTGGCTGCTGGCCAAATAACCTAATGTTCTTGATTCTCGTTACTAAGATAAATACAACATCTCAAATTAGCTACTCAATTGTGTAGTGAGGTGCGTACTGGAGGCAGAGAAGTCAGGCGCAGGAGATGGAAAACTGATTTACAATGTTGTCGTTTAATATCCATAAACCACCGTCAACAGAACAATACAATAAATGGGTCAAACAAAACCCGGTAAATACCAGCATCTGTACATAAGCATTACAAGAAACAATTACCGACAAGGACATGGGGGGGGGGGGGGGGGGAGAGGGTTAAATACACAACATGTAATTGATGGAATTGGAACCAGATGTGATGGAAGACAAGACAAAACCAATGGAAAATAAAAAGTGGATCAGCGATGGCTAGAAGGACGGTGACTTCGACCGCCGAACGCCACCCGAACAAGGAGAGGGACGAACTTCGGCGGAAGTTGTCAGTTTCGACCACACACAATTTACACACTCTGAAGTGCTGTTAGCTTGTGGTTTGTGTTTGCCTTTATGCAGTGGCAATACAACAAATATAGCTAGTGTTTGAACTAATTATATGGATTTAATATTTGCCAAATTATTTACCATGTCCTCAACTCAAATAAACATCAGCAAGGTTACTTATTTAGCGTATCAAAAAGCATATGCATTGTATGTGGATAGAAAATATAGTATGTAGGCCTACTGTCTGTATTGTCACCATAGACTTATGTGGGCATCTTATTGTCTCTATCTCAGGATATCTAATAAGTCAATGATTTGTGCATGAAAGAAACATATAGATTTCATATTTGTCAAATTATTGAGCATGTGCTGAACAATCAGAAATGCATCAGAAATCGTCCTTATTTCCAACATATTAAACAGCATATTATCATCCAGATATGGACCTCAGCCAAGAGAACCACCTCTGTAATCCATAAAGCTTCTTATCTTGAATGTGCTGAGGAAACACGGATGTGCCATGTATAGAGTCCGTATTTGTCAACAAGAAGCGAGAAAATAGGATGTCACATATCTCAGGGTATTGAATGAGTCCATATCTGAACATAGGAAATGTCAATGTGTGATATTCAGATTAATCCCAACACCATATATGTCTAAAAGACACATCTGGATACAGAATGTCAGGATATGGTGCATATATCCACAAAACTACAAATATACGTTGGAAAGGGTCTCTATTCTGAAAGAATGGTAAGAAATCCCCTGATATAGACCCTTTTCCCCAGTGTGTGTGCATCCGCACATCTGTGTGCCTGCATGTGTTGGTCTGTGTCTATATATGCGGGTGAGCGTATGTGTGTGTGTGTGTGTGTGTGTGTGTGTTAACCCCATTTACCTAAGCTTACTTCCTCTAACATTTATCCATGCAACACCAGCAAAGGGGAAGTGGAGCCATTTTAAGTGTCTAATTAAACTGTTACAGTGTGGTTAAATCTAATGTGCCCCGTCTGTATCGTTCATTACCCAACCATGGCAAATATCACTGGGCTTTCACTTGTCAAAATGATCTGTTAATATAATAATATTTAGCAGGTCACTGTAACATATATGTAAGGATCATTAGACAAGTGGGATAGTAGATCATGATTGGCATAATTCCCTAGTTGTACCCTGTAGTCTGACATTAGGTAATATGAACAAAATGTATTCTAGCCTGGTTAAATGCTTTTTGTGATTGGCCATATCTGACACTGAGACATGATGATATGATCTGGGTGACCTGGATTGCCGATCTCTGTAATACTGTTGAAGTCGAAAGATAACATACACTTAGGTTGGAGTCATTAAAACTCGTTTTCACTCCACAAAAATCTTGTTAATAAACTATAGCTTTGGCAGGTTGGTTAGGACATCTAGTTTGTGCATGACACACAACATTTTTCCAACAATTGTTTACAGACAGATTATTTCACTTATAATTCACTGTATCACAATTCCATTGAATCAGAAGTGTACATACACTAAGTTGACTCTGTCTTTAAACAACTTGGCAAATTCCATATATTATGGCATGGCTTTAGAAGCTTCTGATAGGCTAATTGACATCATATGAGTCAATTGGAGGTGTACCTATGGATGTATTTCAAGGCCTTCCTTCAAACTCAGTGCCTCTTTGCTTTACATCATGGGAAAATCAAAAGAAATCATCCAAGATCTCAGATAAAAATTCTAAACCTCCACAAGTCTGGTTCATTTTTGGGAGAAATGTCCAAACCACGTTTATCTGTACAAACAGTAGTATGCAAGTATAAACACCATGGGACAATGCAGCCGTCTTCCACTCAGGAAGGAGACTCGTTCTGTCTCCTAGAGATGAACGTACTTTGGTGCGAAAAGTACAAATGAATCCCAGAACAACAGCAAAGGACCTTGTGAAGATGCTGGAGGAAACAGGTACAAAAGTGACTAAATCCACAGTAAAATGAGTCCTACATAACCTGATAGGAACAAGTCCGACCTAACCTGAAAGGTCGCTCAACAAGGAAGAAGCCACTGCTCCAAAACCACCATGAAAAACCAGACTATGTTTTGAAACTGCACATGGGGACAAAGATCTTACTTTTTGGAGAAATGTCCTCTGTTCTGATGAAACAAATATACAACTGTTTGGCCATAATGACCATCGTTATGTTTGGAGGAATTCTCACTACTATTATTCTGACAATTCGCATTCTTATAATAAAGTGATGATCCTAACTGACCTAAAACATGGAATTTTTACTCGTACTAAATGTCAGGGATTGTGAAAACCTGAGTTGAAATGTATTTGCAGGAGCATACACCCTGCATACCACTGCTGGCTTGCTTTGGAAGCTAAGCAGGGTTTGTCCTGGACAGTCCTTGGATGGGAGACCAGATGCTGCTGGAAGTAGTTTTGGAGGGCCAGTAGGAGGCACTCTTTCATCTGGTCTAAAAATATCCCAATTCCCCAGGTCAGTGATTGGGGACACTGCCTTGTGTAGGATACAAATTCGACTAAGCTGTATGTAAACTTCCATCTTCAACCGTATGTGTCCAGATGAGATGCAAATGGCAGTTTATCCTGAAATTAAGATGAAATACATTGAGCTAAAATGGAGCACTGCCCTGGACATTGATGTCTCAGTTTCTTCCACTGTCTTGAACTCTCTTTTATTTTTCCTCCCCAGCGGCTCTCTCTCTCTCGCTCTCTGTATGTCAGGGTTAATGGAGGGTCATTATAGTGTTGTTAGTTCAGCTCCGGTGGTCTGGCTGTGGCTGGCTCAGGAATGGCTCCGGCGCACAGCTGCCCTCTCTCTCTCTCTCCCAGGACTGGACACATGGAATCAGACCGACATGCCACCTTTTCTCCCTAAATATCTCTCCCCTCTCTCCTCCATCAAACCCTATCCCCCAGTGCCGCCCCCCCCCCAAAGTATCTCTATCCCCTCTCCTGTCTCTCCCATCCAAAATGTCCCCACTCCCAAATCTCTCTCCCCTCTCAGCTCTCTCCCATTCGTAGTGTCCCCTCCCATATCTCCCGCTCCTTTTGCCCCAAATCCCATCCCCCCCTCTCAAAATAGTTCTAACTATCCCATTCTCTCCTCTCCTTCTCCTCTCTCTCCCCTATCATTGAAGATTCTTCTAGCAAGTAGAGAATGACCTACACATAATAAGGGTAAACATACCTTCCCTCACCACTCTCCTCTTTTACCTCTTCCCGTAACCTTCTCCAGCTCGTGCTCCTGTCCTCCTCTTCCCCTAATTCCATCCCTTTATCTTGAAAGCCAACCACGCCAATCTCTTCTCTTCTCTGTGCCAGTCCATCCTGGCTCACAGTGGGCGATGGGCATCCATGACCCCAGCTACCACACAGCCAGCACTAGGCCAGCTGCTGCTCATCGTCTCTTCTAATCTGCCTCATCATCAACAGGCTGTCTGGTTACATTGACATGCAGAGTCAGAGAGACAGAGAGTACTAATCTGCCTCATCATCAACAGGCTGGCTGGTTACATTGACATGCAGAGTCAGAGACAGAGAGTACTAATCTGCCTCATCATCAACAGGCTGGCTGGTTACATTGACATGCAGAGTCAGAGACAGAGAGTACTAATCTGCCTCATCATCAAGAGGCTGGCTGGTTACATTGACATGCAGAGTCAGAGACAGAGAGTACTAATCTGCCTCATCATCAACAGGCTGGCTGGTTACATTGACATGCAGAGTCAGAGACAGAGAGTACTAATCTGCCTCATCATCAACAGGCTGGCTGCTTACATTGACATGCAGAGTCAGAGACAGAGAGTACTAATCTGCCTCATCATCAACAGGCTGGCTGGTTACATTGACATGCAGAGTCAGAGACAGAGAGTATTAATCTGCCTCATCATCAACAGGCTGGCTGGTTACATTGACATGCAGAGTCAGAGACAGAGAGTACTAATCTGCCTCATCATCAACAGGCTGGCTGGTTACATTGACATGCAGAGTCAGAGACAGAGAGTACTAATCTGCCTCATCATCATCAGGCTGGCTGGTTACATTGACATGCAGAGTCAGAGACAGAGAGTACTAATTTGTCTCATCATCAACAGGCTGGCTGGTTAGAGACTCTAGGGAAGAAACAACCCTGAACTGTAGTGTTTAGGTTATCACTGTAATTTAAACTTTTTGTGTAACCGGATTAAATTCTATCTTTTGTTTTTGTGCTGTTAGAACTTGCCTAATGCATTGTGAAGGACACAAAAATATGATTAATAATGTTTTCGCACGCTAAAACTCTTTGTCACGGATCCCGCTGCAACTTTCATTGGGCACACCTGGCCCCTATTCCCACTGATTGTACTTGTATATATGTGCCCTTTGTTCACCATGATGCAGTGCATTATTGTTACAATGTCCATTGGTCCGTGTGAGTACCTGTGCTGTGTGTTTTGGGCTTTCGTGCCCTTGTGGATTGCGCAGATGATTACGGGTCTCGTCCTGTGTGTTAATCACTGTGCGTGTGTGTATATATTTAAAGTACTCCTCACTCTTTTGTTTGGGTTTCAACCCTGTGTTTTGTGTACGTGTTTATTTGGTCTTTGTCCCCTGTGCCTTGACATGCCACGCCGTAATTTGGGCTCAATAAAACCCTCTATTACGCATTCCCGCACCTGTCTCCCGAATCATTCATAACTATGTGACGCTCTTCCTCTGCCAGAGAGCCTCTATCCTTTTAACCGGTGTGATGATGTGCTGCATTTAAAATATATAATGACAGGGATTCTTGAAAGTTTCCTCACAAATCCTCACTTTCTCTCTACACTAGATGTGAAGTGAGTCATTTAAATCATGAAAATTAAGTTGTTTGTGTCACACTGAACCGCCATTGCCATTTCAAGATGGAGGCTTGAGTTGGTAAGTCTTCTCTATTGTGGGAGACTTATTTTAGGGGACAGCTACTCAGGGTCTCACACACACAGACTGAGACACACATACTCTCTCACTGTATATACAGACACACACAAGGAGAAACAGATACACACACACACACACACTTCTCAGCGGAGTGTATCCTCCATTCTCATTCAAATTCAGAGGCAACCAGCCGCTTGGAGGACAAGATTGGTTCTCTTTATCACTTTAAATATATGTACCTCTTCAGTCAGAAGAAGAGCATTATCTTAATGACATCTACCCCTGCTTGTGATCATCATCGCTTTAAACAGCAACGCATCTCATACTCAGCTCTCTGCTCACTGCTGTGTGTGTATTTGTGCATGTATTTGTATTTATAATGGATCCCCATCAGCTGCTGTTAAGGCAGCAGCGACTCTTCCTGGGGTCCAACAAAATTAAGGCAGTTTATACCATTTTAAAAACATTACAATACATTCACAGACTGTATGCCCTCGGGCCTCTACCCCACCACTACTACATAAATACTGTACTAAATCCATGTGTACGTGTGTGTATAGTGCACATGCTATCGTGTGTGTGTATGCATGTGTCTGTGCCTACAGTGCCTTGCGAAAGTATTCGGCCCCCTTGAACTTTGCGACCTTTTGCCACATTTCAGGCTTCAAACATAAAGATATAAAACTGTATTTTTTTGTGAAGAATCAACAACAAGTGGGACACAATCATGAAGTGGAACGACATTTATTGGATATTTCAAACTTTTTTAACAAATCAAAAACTGAAAAATTGGGCGTGCAAAATTATTCATGGGTATCCGAGCTGTGTGCCAGTAGTTCAAACAGACAGCTCGGTGCATTCAACATGTCAATACCTCTCATATATTCAAGCAGTGATGAAGTCAATCTCTCCTCTACTTTGAACCAGGAGAGATTGACATGCATTTTAATGTAATGCCCTGACCTGAAACAATTGCAATTTTCTAAGTCCTTTTTTGTGGCACCTGACAACACAACTGAACAGTAGTGCAGGTGTGACAAAACTAGGGCCTGTAGGACCTGTCTTGGTGACAGTGATGTGAAGAAGGTAGATCAGCGCCTTATCATGGCCATACTTCTCCCCATATTAGCTAATGTTGTATCAATTTGTTTTACCATGACAGTAACTCCAAGCAGTTTAGTCACCTCAACTTGCTCATTTTCCACATTATTTATTCCAAGATTTAGTTGAGGTTTAGGGTTTAGTGAATGATTTGTCCCAAATACAATGCTTTTAGTTTTAGAAATATTTAGGAATGACTTATTCCTTGCCACCCACTCTGAAACTAACTGAAACTATTTGTTAAGTATTGCAGTCATTTCAGTTGCTGTGGTAGCTGACATGTATAGTGTTGAGTGATCTGCGTACATAGACACTCTGGCTTTAATCAAAGCCAGTGGCATGTCATGAGTAAAGATTTTAAAAAGTAGTTGGCCTAGACAGCTGCCCTGGGGAATTCCTGATTCTGCCTTGATTATGTTGGAGAGGCTTCCATTAAAAAACACCCTCTATGTTCTGTTAGACAGGTAACTCTTTATCCACAATGTAGCAGGGGGTGTAAAGCCATAACACTTATATTTTGCCAGCAGCAAACTATGATCACTAATGTCAAATGCCGCACTGAAGTCTAACAAAACAGCCCCCACAATTTTTTAAACGTCAATTTCTCTCAGCAAATCATCAGTCATTTGTGGAGGTGCTGTGCTTCTTGAATGTCCTTTTCTATAAGCATGCTGAAAGTTTTGTCAATTTGTTTACTGTAAAATAGCATTGTATCAGGTCAAACATAATTTTTTCCAAAAGTCTACTAAGGGTTGGTAACAGGCTGATTGGTCGGCTATTTGAGCCAGGAAAGGGGGCTTTACTATTCTTATGTAGCTGAATGACTTTTGCCTCCCTCCAAGCCTGAGGGCAAACACTTCCCAGTAGGCTTAAATTGAAGATGTGGCAAATAGGAGTGGCAATATCATCCACTATTATCCTCAGTCATTTTCCATCCAAGTTGTCAGACCCCAGTGGCTTGTCATTGTTGATAGACAGCATTACTTTTTTCACCTCTTCCACACTTACTTTATGGAATTTAAAATTACAATGCTTGTCTTTCATAATTTGGTCAGATATACTTGGAAATGTAGTGTCAGCATTTGTTGATGGCATGTTATACCTAAATTTGCTAATCTTGCCAATGAAAACATCATTGAAGTAGTTGGCAATATCAGTTAGTTTTGTGATGAATGACACATCTGTTTCAATTAATGATGTGTTTGTGCGTTTCTGGGTGTGCATCCATGTTTGTGTGTATACGTGTATGCTTGTGTCAGTGTGTGTGTGTGTGTGTCTCTGTCTGTGCATGTGTGTGTGATAGACAGAGAGCAAGAGAGTGTGTGAAGTATTCAACATCTATCCATGTCTGAGGACGTCGGGAGATGACATGGAAACTGGCCACTAGGGGCAACAGTGAGCGCAGTTGCCTTCAAGTAGGGTTTGGTTTAGCTAGGTCAGGGATCAAGTTAAATCAGATTTGATTTGTCACATGCGCCGAATAGAAAACTTCCAGTGAAGTGCAAGCCCTTAATAACCAATGCAAGCCCTTAATCAACAATGCTTTAATAAGTTTTACGATTTTCTTTTAGTAAAAAATAGAAAATAGGAAAATTACTATCTTAGGGCTGGCGCCCTTTCTTCTCCACTTCCTGTCTGAATGACATGCCCAAAGTAAACTGCCTGTAGCTCAGGCCCTGAAGCCAGGATATGCATAGAATTGGTACCATTGGAAGAAACACTTTGCAGTTTGTAGAAATGTAAAAATAATGTAGGAGAATTTAACAAAATAGATATGGTAGGAGAAAAGTTTACATACACCTTAGCCAAATACATTTAAACTCAGATTTTCACAATTCCTGACATTTAATCCTAGAAAAATTCCCTGTTTAGGTCAGTTAGTATCACCACTTTATTTTAAGAATGTGAAATATCAGAATAATAGTAGAGATAATGATTTATTTCAGCTTTAATTTCTTTCATCACATTCCCAGTGGGTCAGAAGTTTACATACACTCAATTAGTATTTGGGAGCATTGCCTTTAAAATGTTTAACTTGGGTCAAACGTTTCAGTTAGCCTTCCACAAGCTTCCCACAATTAGTTGGGTGAATTTTGTCCCTTTCATCTTGACAGAGCTGTTGTAACTGAGTCAGGTTTGTAGGCCTCCTTGCTCGCACACGCTTTTTCAGTTCTGCCCACAACTTTTCTATAGGATTGAGGTCAAGGCTTTGTGATGGCCACTCCAATACTTTGACTGTGTTGTCCTTAAGCCATTTTACCACAACTTTGGAAGTATGCTTGGGGTCATTGTCCATTTGGAAGACCCATTTGCGACCAAGCCCTAACTTCCTGACTGATGTCTTGAGATGTTGCTTCAATATATCCACAACATTTTCCACCCTCATGATGCCATCTATTTTGTGAAGTGCACCAGTCCGTCCTGCAGCAAAGCACCCCCACAACTTGACGCTGCCACCCCCATGCTTCACGGTTGGGATGGTGATCTTCGATTTGCAAGCTTCCCCCTTTTTCCTCCAAACATAACAATGGTCATTATGGCCAAACAGTTCTATTTTTATTTCATCAGACCAGAGGACAATTCTCCGTAAAGTACAATCTTTGTCCCCATGTGCAGTTGCAAACCGTAGTCTGGCTTTTTTATGGCGGTTTTGGAGCAGTGGCTTCTTCCTTGCTGAGTGGCCTTTCAGGTTATGTCGATATAAGACTCGTTTTACTGTGGATATAGATACTTTTTTGTTTCCTCCAACATCTTCACAAGGTTCTTTGCTGTTGTTCTGGGATTGATTTGCACTTTTCACACCAAAGTACATTAATCTCTAGGAGACAGAACCCGCCTCCTTCCTGAGCGGCTTGACGTCTGCGTGGTCCCACGGTGTTTATAATTGCGTACCATTCTTTGTACAGATGAACGTGGTACCTTCAGGCGTTTGGAAATTTCTCCCAAGGTTGAACCAGACTTGTGGAGGTCTACAATTTTTGGGGGCTGACATCTTTTGATTTTCCCATGATTTCAAGCAAAGAGGCACTGAGTTTTTTGTAGACCTTGAAATACATCCACAGGTACACCTCCAATTGACTCAAATGTTGAGAATTAGCCTAACAGAAGCTTCTAAAGCCATGACATCATTTTCTGGATTTCTCCAAGCTGTTTAAATGCACAGTCGACTTAGTGTATGCAAACTTCTGACCCACTGGAATTGTGAAACAGTGAATTATAAGTGAAATAACCTATCTGTAAACAATTGTTGGAAGATCTACTTGTGACATGCACAAAGTGGATGTCCTAACCGACTTGCCAAAACTACAGTTAGTTAACAAGAAGTTTGTGGAGTGGTTGAAAAACGAGTTCTAACGGCTCCAACTTAAGTGTATGTAAACTTCCGACTTCAACTGTATACACTGTATATTTATGTTAGTTACCCATTGAGATTTTCTGCTTCTTAGCACACGGCTCACCCTCTCAAAACTGTCTGCCAGTCTTAATGAATGTAATTGGCTCAACTAAAAACAAGTGGTGATGAGCAGATGGCATCACCCACATAACAAGAGGCTGATACTTCAGCTTGGGCAAAAAGACTGTAAACCTTTTTGATAATAATTCTCTAAACTCATCACGTTAGAATGAGTAAACTAATTCCCAAGTAATTATTTGATCACCTGCCAATGAACACTATTGCTCAGTTCCCTCGTAGCTAGTCAACGAGTCAAGAGTTTGTCTCTATCTGGGTCCTTAATTTACCAGGGCTTTCATCTATCCATCTGTGTGAATGTGTGTGTGCACGTGCCCATGTGTACCATTGTCAACAGGGAATCCTTTGAGTCAGTGACTAGTTTGTACATACAGCATGCACATAGTTCAGACACATCTTTATGAGCAGGGTTGGAAACTGATTACAACCTTTCCTACAAACACTTCACCTCCCCTAGAACCAGCTCAATCCCTCCTGCATACACTCCACCTCCCCTAGAACCAGCTCAAACTCTCCTGCACACAGTCCACCTCCCCTAGAATCAGCTCAAACCCTCCTGCACAAACTTCACCTCCCCTAGAGCCAGCAAATACCATCCTTCACACAGTCCACCTCCTCTAGAACCAGCTCAAACCCTCCTGCACACAGCCCACCTCCCCTAGAACCAGTTCAAACCATTCTGCACACACTCCACCTCCCCTAGAACCAGCTCAAACCCTCCTGCACACAGCCCACCTCCCCTGGAATCAACTTAAACCCTCCTGCACACAGTTCACCTCCCCTAGAATCAACTCAAACCCTCCTGCACACAGTCCACCTGCCCAAGGATCAGCTCAAGTGGGCTGTTTAGACAGGTGGATTATGTTTATGGTAGCTGGCAGGTAAGTCATCTCTTTCTCCTGGCGCTCTTAATTACCAGGGCACTATGTAGGGAATAGGGCTCTGGTGAAAAGTAGTGCACTATGTAGGGAATAGGGTAGCAATTGGAATGCTGCCTTTCTGGACCAGTTCCATGTTGGTCCGTAGACCCGGCCATCCTATCCTGGGGTTTATACCCACCTTTTTGGGTTCTGAAGTGTGTTGTTGCCTGGGAAACATTTGGCTGGGTTCCTTTTTGGTCCAGACCTCCTTCCATTTCACTATGTGATGTCTCTCTATGCTCTCTCTCTCTATCTCTCTCTCTCTCTGCTTCTCTTCTCTACACTCTGCTCTCTGCTCTCTCTCTCTCTCGTCTCTGCTCTCCCTCTCTCGCTCTCTCTCTCTCTTCCCTTCTAGTGTCTGCAGTCTACTGTGTACCAAAAAGACATAGAGCAACACATACCAATATCAGCACCATAGACATACCAACCAGACAGTAGCTTCTCCATACTAACCAGACAGTAGTCTCTCCATACCAACCAGACAGTCTCTCCATACAGACCAGACAGCAGTCTCTCCATACCAACCCGACAGTCTCTCCATACAGACCAGACAGCAGTCTCTCCATACCAACCAGACAGTCTCTCCAGACAGTAGCATCATCCATACAATCCAGACAGTGGTTTCTCAATACCAACCAGACAGTAGTCTCTCAATACTAACCAGACAGTAGTCTCTCAATACCAACCAGACAGTAGTCTCTCCATACCAACCAGACAGTAGTCTCTCCATACCAACCAGACAGTAGTCTCTCCATACCAACCAGACAGTAGTCTGTAAAGACCAACCAGACAGTAGTCTTTCCATACCAACCAGACAGTAGTCTCTACAGACCAACCAGACAGTAGTCTCTCCAGACAGTTTTCACTCCCATACTGACCAGAAAGTAGTCTCTCCATACCAACCAGACAGTAGTCTCTAAAGACCAACCAGACAGTAGTCTGTAAAGACCAACCAGACAGTAGTCTTTCCATACCAACCAGACAGTAGTCTCTAAAGACCAACCAGACAGTAGTCTCTCCAGACAGTTTTCACTCCATACTGACCAGAAAGTAGTCTCTCCATACCAACCAGACAGTAGTCTCTCCATACCAACCAGACAGTAGTCTGTAAAGACCAACCAGACAGTAGTCTCTACAGACCAACCAGACAGTAGTCTCTCCAGACAGTTTTCACTCCCATACTGACCAGAAAGTAGTCTCTCCATACCAACCAGACAGTAGTCTCTAAAGACCAACCAGACAGTAGTCTGTAAAGACCAACCAGACAGTAGTCTTTCCATACCAACCAGACAGTAGTCTCTAAAGACCAACCAGACAGTAGTCTCTCCAGACAGTTTTCACTCCATACTGACCAGAAAGTAGTCTCTCCATACCAACCAGACAGTAGTCTCTCCATACCAACCAGACAGTAGTCTCTAAAGACCAACCAGACAGTAGTCTCTCCAGACAGTTTTCACTCCATACTGACCAGAAAGTAGTCTCTCCATACCAACCAGACAGTAGTCTCTCCATACCAACCAGACAGTAGTCTCTAAAGACCAACCAGACAGTAGTCTCTCCAGACAGTTTTCACTCCATACTGTCCAGAAAGTAGTCTCTCCATACCAACCAGACAGTAGTCTCTCCAGACAGTTTTCACTCCATACTGTCCAGAAAGTAGGCTCTCAGGGCTTAAAAATCCTTCTTTAACCTGTCTCCTCCCCTTCATCTACACCGATTGAGGTGTATTAAACAAGTTACATCAATAAGGGGCTTTTACCTGGATTCACCAGGTCAGTCTGTTGTGGAAAGAGCAGGTGACGATAATGTTGTTATCACTCAGCTTAGGAAGTTCAACTGATTCATCAGTTGGGTTTAATTAATCAATAATACATTATGCAATAAACTTGTATTTGTCTTTGTGTAAATACTGTAGCACATGGCAAGTTAGTGAGACATATTCACCAATAAATTAAATTGCTTAGGGAAAATATTTGCATTACTGAGGTATAAATTAATAGATTTAATTGTTTTTGAGTAACACATTTGTCATACACTACTGTTCATAAGTTTGGGAAAAAAAGCACATTTTTTTGTCCATTAAAATAACATAAAATTAATCAGAAAAACAGTGTAGACATTGTTAATGTTGTAAATGCCTATTGTAGCTGGAAACGGCAGATTTTTTATGGAATATCTACATACATAGGCATACAGAGGTCCGTTATCAGCAACCATCTGTTCCAATGGCATGTTGTGTTAGCTAAGTTTATCATTTTAAAAGGCTAATTGATCATTAGAAAAGTTTTTTGCAATTATGCTAGCACAGTTGAAAATTGTTGCTATTATTAAAGAAGCAATAAAACTTGCCCTCGTTAGACTGGAACATCAGAATGTGTGGGTTCAATTACAGGCTCAAAATGGCCAGAAACAAATAACCTTCTTCTGAAACTCGTCAGTCTATTCTGTTCTGAGAATTGAAGTCTATTCCATGTGAGAAATTTCCAAGAAAGTGAAGATCTTGTACAATGCCGTGTACTGCTCTCTTCAGAGAACAACGCAAACTGGCTCTAACCAGAATAGCAAGAGGAGTGGGAGGCACAGTGCACAACTGAGCAAGAGCACAAGTACATTAGAGTGTCTGGTTTGAGAAACAGACGCCTCACAAGTCCTCAACTGACAGCTTCATTAAATATATTCCATAAAAAAATCTGCCAATTCCAGCTACAATAGTAATTTACAATATTAATAATGTCTACACTGTATTTCTGATACATTTT
>NC_143051.1:12720000-12800000 GCF_057628025.1 Oncorhynchus mykiss | reverse complement strand
GTGGGCAGTGTCCACATAGCCTATCATCTCTTGACAACCAGGTCTGACTTCGGCGGCCTAGCAATAGCTAAAATCAAATCAAATCATCAAATCACGTTTTATTGGTCACATACACATGGTTAGCAGATGTTAATGTGAGTGTAGCAAAATGGGTTAGGGCAGTGTGAAGTGTGATTGTGATTGTGTCGTCTGTGGACCTATTGGGGCGGTAAGTAAATTGGAGTGGGTCTAGGGTGTCAGGTAGGGTGGAGGTGATATGGTCTCGACTAGTCTCTTGAAGCACTTCATGATGATGGAAGTGAGTGCTACTGGGTGATAGTCGTTTAGCTCACACGAGCCAGCTGCTCTGCGCATGCTCTAAGGACTCTAAGGCAGCGTTGCGAGGGTTAACATGTTTTAATGTTTTACTCACATTGGCTGCTGTGAAGGAGAGCACGCAGGTTTCGGTAACGTGCCGTGTCAGTGGCACTGTATTGTCCTCAAAGCGAGCAAAGAAGTTGCTTAGTCTGTATGGGAGCAAGACATCTGCAAGACAATGCTGGATTTTTTTATGTAGTCGTGATTGACTGTAGACCCTGCCACATACCTCTCATGTCTGAGCCGTTAAATTGCGACTCTACTTTGTCTCTATACTGACTCGTAGCTTGTTTGATTGCCTTGCGGAGGGAAGAGTTACACTGTTTCTATTCGGTCATGTTTCCGGTCGCCTTGCCCTGATTAAAACCAGTGGTTCACGCTTTCAGTTTCTGGCTGGGGAAGGTTTTAATGGTCGCCGTGGGTACAACATCACAGATGCAGTTGCTAATAAACTCGCTCACCGAATCAGCATATTCATCAATGTTGTTGTCTGACGCTATCCGGAATGTATCCCAGTCCACTTGATCGAAGCAATCTTGAAGCGTGGAATCAGATTGGTCGGACCAGCGTTTAATAGATCTGAGCAGGGGCGTTTCCTGTTTTAGTTTCTGTCTATAGGCTGGAGTAGTGGTCAGATTTGCCAAAAGGAGGGCGAGGGAGGGCTTTGTATGCATCGCGGAAGTTAGAGTAACAATGATCCAGGATTTTGCCAGCCCGGGTCGCGCATTCGATATGCTGATAAAATTTAGGGACCCTTGTTTTCAGATTAGCCTTGTTGAAATCCCCAGCTACATTAAATGCAGCCTCAGAATTTGTGGTTTCCAGTTTACATAGAGTCCAGTGAAGTTCTTTAACCTCTTGATCCTACTTGAGACGCAGACGTCTCAAGTAGGCACCTGGAAATGCAAATGCGCTACGCTAAATGCTAAATGTACTCGTTAAAACTCAAACGTTCATTAAAATACACATGCAGGGTATTGAATTAAAGCTACACTCGTTGTGAATCTAGCCAACAAGTCAGATTTTTAAAATGATTTTCGGCGAAATCATGAGAAGCTATTATCTGATAACATGCAACACCCCAATATACCTGAAGGGGACGTAAACAAAACGCAGAAATAAAATATAAAACATTCATTACCTTTGATGATATTCTTTGTTGGCACTCCTATATGTTCCATAAACATCACAATTGGGTCTTTTTCCCGATTAAATCTGTCCATGTATGAAGGATCTATTTGTCATGACACACAGGATTTTTGTCAATGAAAATGACGTTTTTGGCTACGTCGTGTGGAAGCTGTAGGAATTGCATCCTTGGCCCTATTAATTTTGGTGCCCCTTAAACAATACATGCAAGTGGCGCATGGATATATTTTTCAGTTTTCAGTGACCAGTTTTTCTTGCGCTTTTCGATGAAACACACGCTCTGTTATAGTCACAGCCGTGATTTAACCAGTTTTAGAAACTTCAGAGTGTTTTCTATCCACACATACTAATCATATGCATATACTATATTCCTGGCATGAGTAGCAGGACGCTGAAATGTTGCGCGATTTTTAACAGAATGTTCGAAAAAGGAAGGGGTAGACTTAAGAAGTTTTAAGGGCCGCCGAGGTGTCTGCTTAGGGGGGATGTACACGACTGTGATTATAATCTAAGAGAATTCTCTTGGTAGATAATGCGGCTGAGATGCGGCTTGTAAGGAATTCTAGGACAAATCAAATCAAATCAAATTTTATTTGTCACATACACATGGTTAGCAGATGTTAATGCGAGTGTAGCGAAATGCTTGTGATTCTAGTTCCGACAATGCAGTAATAACCAACAAGTAATCTAACTAACAATTCCAAAACTACTGTCTTATACACAGTGTAAGGGGGTAAAGAATATGTACATAAGGATATATGAATGAGTGATGGTACAGAGCAGCATAGGCAGGATACAGTAGATGGTATCGAGTACAGTATATACATGAGGTGAGTATGTAAACAAAGTGGCATAGTTAAAGTGGCTAGTGATACATGTATTACATAAGGATGCAGTCGATGATATAGAGTACAGTATATACGTATGCATATGAGATGAATAATGTAGAGTAAGCAACATTATATAAGGTAGCATTGTTTAAAGTGGCTAGTGATATATTTACATCATTTCCCATCAATTCCCATTTTTAAAGTGGCTGGAGTTGAGTCAGTGTCAGTGTCAGTGTGTTGGCAGCAGCCACTCAATGTTAGTGGTGGCTGTTTAACAGTCTGATGGCCTTGAGATAGAAGCTTTTTCAGTCTCTCGGTCCCAGCTTTGATGCACCTGTACTGACCTCGCCTTCTGGATGATAGCGGGGTGAACAGGCAATGGCTCGGGTGGTTGATGTCCTTGATGATCTTTATGGCCTTCCTGTAACATCGGGTGGTGTAGGTGTCCTGGAGGGCAGGTAGTTTTCCCCCGGTGATCCGTTGTGCAGACCTCACTACCCTCTGGAGAGCCTTACGGTTGTGGGCGGAGCAGTTGCCGTACCAGGCGGTGATGCAGCCCGCCAGGATGCTCTCGATTGTGCATCTGTAGAAGTTTGTGAGTGCTTTTGGTGACAAACCAAATTTCTTCAGCCTCCTGAGGTTGAAGAGGCGCTGCTGCGCCTTCTTCACGATGCTGTCTGTGTGAGTGGACCAATTCAGTTTGTCTGTGATGTGTATGCCGAGGAACTTAAAACTTACTACCCTCTCCACTACTGTTCCATCGATGTGGATAGGGGGGTGTTCCCTCTGCTGTTTCCTGAAGTCCACAATCATCTCCTTATTTTTGTTGACGTTGAGTGTGAGGTTATTTTCCTGACATCACACTCCGAGGGCCCTCACCTCCTCCCTGTAGGCCGTCTCGTCGTTGTTGGTAATCAAGCCTACCACTGTTGTGTCGTCCGCAAACTTGATGATTGAGTTGGAGGCGTGCGTGGCCACGCAGTCGTGGGTGAACAGGGAGTACAGGAGAGGGCTCAGAACGCACCCTTGTGGGGCCCCAATGTTGAGGATCAGCGGGGTGGAGATGTTGTTGCCTACCCTCACCACCTGGGGGCGGCCCGTCAGGAAGTCCAGTACCCAGTTGCACAGGGCGGGGTCGAGACCCAGGGTCTCGAGCTTGATGACGAGCTTGGAGGGTACTATGGTGTTGAATGCCGAGCTGTAGTCGATGAACAGCATTCTCACATAGGTATTCCTCTTGCCCAGATGGGTTAGGGCAGTGTGCAGTGTGGTTGAGATTGCATCGTCTGTGGACTTATTTGGGCGGTAAGCAAATTGGAGTGGGTCTAGGGTGTCGGGTAGGGTGGAGTTGATATGGTCCTTGACTAGTCTCTCAAAGCACTTCATGATGACGGAAGTGAGGGGCGGTAGTCGTTTAGCTCAGTTACCTTAGCTTTCTTGGGATCAGGAACAATGGTGGCCCTCTTGAAGAATGTGGGAACAGCAGACTGGTATAGGGATTGATTGAATATGTCCGTAAACACACTGGCCAGCTGGTCTGCGCATGCTCTGAGGGCGCGGCTGGGGATGCCGTCTGGGCATGCAGCCTTGCGAGGGTTAACACGTTTAAATGTCTTACTCACCTCGGCTGCTGTGAAGGAGAGTCCGCATGTTTTCGTTGCAGGCCGTGTCAGTGGCACTGTATTGTCCTCAAAGCGGGCAAAAAAGTTATTTAGTCTGCCTGGGAGCAGGACATCCTGGTCCGTGACTGGGCTGGATTTCTTCTTGTAGTCCGTGATTGACTGTAGACCCTGCCACATGCCTCTTGTGTCTGAGCCGTTGAATTGAGATTCTACTTTGTTTCTGTACTGACGCTTAGCTTGTTTGATAGCCTTGTGGAGGGAATAGCTGCACTGTTTGTATTCGGTCATGTTACCAGTCACCTTGCCCTGATTAAAAGCAGTGGTTCGCGCTTTCAGTTTCACGCGAATGCTGCCATCAATCCACAGTTTCTGGTTAGGGAATGTTTTAATCGTTGCTATGGGAATGACATCTTCAACGCATGTTCTAATGAACTCGCACACCGAATCAGCGTATTCGTCAATATTGTTATCTGACGCAGTACGAAACATGTCCCAGTCCACGTGATGGAAGCAATCTTGGAGTGTGGAGTCAGCTTGGTCGGACCAGCGTTGGACAGACCTCAGCGTGGGAGCCTCTTGTTTTAGTTTCTGTCTGTAGGCAGGGATCAACAAAATGGAGTCGTGGTCAGCTTTTCCGAAAGGAGGGCGGGGCAGGGCCTTATATGCGTCGCGGAAGTTAGAGTAACAATGATCCAAGGTTTTTCCACCCCTGGTTGCGCAATCGATATGCTGATAAAATTTAGGGAGTCTTGTTTTCAGATTAGCTTTGTTAAAATCCCCAGCTACAATGAATGCAGTTCATGTTTCCGTGAAACAGATAATGTTACAATCTCTAATGTCTCTCTGGAAGGCAACCCTTGCTCGGATTTTGCCTACCTTGTTTTCAAGAGACTGGACATTGGGAGAGGTGGGCGATGTGCCCGTCTACGGAGCCTGCAAGAAGACCGCTCCGTCTGCCCCTTCTGCGGCCCTGTTGTTTTGGGTCGCCGGCTGGGATCCGATCCATTGTCCTGGATGGTGAACCAAACAGAGGATCCGCTTCCGGAAAGTCGTAATCCTGGTCATAATGTTGATACGTTGACGTTGCTCTTATACCCAATAGTTCCTCCCGGCTGTATGTAATAAAACTTAAGATTTCCAGCAATAACAGTGTAATAAATAATGCATAAAAAAACGAAATACTACATAGTTTCCAAAGAACACAAGGATGGCGGCCATATCTGTTGGCGTCGGCCCACTGAGTCCGTAAATTGTCAAATATTTCCTTAATTTTGGGTCAGTCACAGTGGACAGGTATTCTGCCACTGTGTACTCTCTGTTTAGGGCCAAATAGCATTCTAGTTCTCTGTATATTTGTAAATTCTTTCCAATCTGTGAAGTAATTATCTTTTCTATTCTCATGATTTAGTTGGGTCTAACTGTTTTGCTGTCCTCTGCCTCTGTGGAGTCTGTTTGTGGTTGTGAACAGAGCCCAAGTACCAGCTTGCTTAGGGGGCTCTTCTCCAGGTTTATTTCTCTGTAGGTGATGGCTTTGTTGTAGAAGGTTTGGGAATTGTTTCCTTTTAGGTGGTGGCACCAACAGATGGTGCAGATAGACATGGTTGCCTCGAGTCCTTAGGAAACTATGCAGTATTTTGTTTTTCTATGTATTATTTCTTACATTGTTACCCGGAAACGTTAAGTCTTATTACATATAGCCGTGAAGAACTATTGCATATAAGAGCGACGTCAACTCACCAACATTACGACCAGGAATAGAACTTTCCAGAAGCGGATCCTCTGTTTGGACCACCACCCAGAACAATGGATCTAATCCCAGAAGCCAATTCAGAAAAATGGCACCGCAGAAGGGGCAGACAGAGCGACCTCATGGTCAGGCTCCGTAGACTTGCACATCGCCCACCGCTTCCGAGTATACTACTCGCCAATGTCCAGTCTCTTGACAACAAGGTAGACTAAGTTCGAACAAGGTTTGCCTTCCAGAGAGACTTCAGAGATTGTAACATTCCCTTTTTGACGGAAACATGGCTATCTCGGGATAAGTTGTCGGAATTGGAACAGCCACCGGGCTTCTCTATGCATTGCACCGACAGAGATAACCATCTCTCTGGGAAGAGGAAGGGCGGGGGTGTGTACTTTATGATTAACAACTCATGGTGTAATCATAACAACATACAGGAACTCAAGTACTTCTGCTCACCCGACCTAGAATTCCTTGAAATATAATTCCGGCCTTTTTACCTCCCAAAACAATTCTCGTCAGTTATCGTCATAGCTGTGTACATTCCCAATCAAGTAGACTCCAAGATAGCCCTCAAGCAACTTAAATGGACTCTATGTAAAGTAGAAACCATATATCCTGAGGCTGCATTTATTGTAGCTGGGATTTTAACTTCTTGACGCTACCCATCCCGTTAGCGGGATAATTTTTGTCAGCAACCGTTGAATAGCATAGTGCCACAGTCAAATAATATTACTAAAAAATATTAATATTCATGAAATCAGAAGTGCAATATTGCAAAACACAGTTTAGCCTTTTGTTAATCCACCTGTGGTCTCAGATTTTGAAATTATGCTTTACAGCGAAAGTAATCCAAGCGTTTGTGTAAGTTTATCGATAGCCAAACATAACATTATGTACACATTAAGTAGCTAGGTCACGAAAATCAGAAAAGCAATCGAAAAAAATAGTTTACCTTTGATGATCTTTGGATGTTTTCACTCACAAGACTCCCAGTTACACAACAAATGTTCCTTTTGTTCCATAAAGATCCAAAATACCTCCGCTTGTTTGTCGCGTTATGTTCAGAAATCCACAGGAAAGAGAGGTCACGACAACGCAGACGTGTATTTCAAATAATATCCATAATGTCAACAGAAACATGTCAAACATTGTTTATAATCAATCCTCAGGTTGTTTTTAAAATATATATTCAATAATATATCAACCGGGTCTGTAGTTTTTTCAATAACACCGGGAGAAACAATGGCCGCTTTTCTCTGTAGCGCAAAACTCACTCTGAGAGCCCCCACCTATCCACTTACGCAATGTGATCTTTCCCGCTCATTTTCAAAATAAAAGCCTGAAACTATGTCTAAAGACTGTTTTTACCTTAGGGAAGCCATAGAAAAAGGAATCTGGTTGATATCCCTTTAAATGGAGGATAGGCATGCATAGGAACAGAAGGGTTTCAAAATAAGAGGCACTTCCTGATTGGATTTACCTCAGGGTTTCACCTGCAATATCAGTTCTGTTATACTCACAGACAATATTTTTACAGTTTTGAAACTTTACAGTGTTTTCTATCCTCATCTGACAATTATATGCATATTCTAGTTTCTGGGGCTGAGAAATAGGCCATTTCAAATGGGTATGTTTTTTTAGACAAAAACTAAAATACTGCCCCCTACACGCAAAAGGTTAACAAAGTAATTTTGAGAACAAGGCTACCTAAATTCTATCAGCATATTTATTGCACTATGCACGGGGGTAATACACTCGATCCCTGGTACTTCAATTTCCGCAATGCATACAAAGCCCTCCCCCACCCTCCCAAATCCGACCATGGCACCATCTTGCTCCAACCGTCTTATAGGCGGAAACTCAAACAGGACATACCAGCGACTAGGACCATTCATCATTGGTCTGACAAATCGGAATCCATGCTTCAAGATTGTTTTGATCAAGCAGACTGGGATATGTTCCGGTTAGCCTCAGAGAACAACATTGATCTATACGCTGACTATGTGAGTGAGTTTATAAGGAAGTGCATTGGAGATGTTGTACCCACTGATACCCCAACCAGAAACCATGGATGGATGGCGGCATTTGCGCAAAACTGAATGCAGGAACCACTGCATTTAACTTGCTGAGGATAGGGGGCAGTATTTTCACTTTGGATGAATTGCGTGCCCATAGTGAACTGCATCCTACTCTGTCCTAGATTGCTAATATATGCTGATATATTATTATTACTATTGGATAGAAAACACTCTGAAGTTTCTAAAACGGTTTGAATTATGTCTATGAGTATAACAGAACTCATAGGGCAGGCAATCTTCCAAACAAGAAGTGAAATTCTGAATGTGGGTCAACTTTGACGTCATCTCCCCCTCCTTTCCCAACAAGATATGGATCTGGTAGCACTTCCTACACCTTCCACTAGATGTCCTCATTCAGTAGAAAGTGGAATGGAGCATTTAATGTGAACTTTGACCGAATGGGAGGGGAAATAGTCACTGTCCCAACAGAATGCCATTTTCCTGTGGTGCATTTCTCTGTGGGTTCTACCGCCGTTCCATTTGGCTGCAGCTAAAAACGTATGATCCGGTTGGAACGTTATTGGATATATATGAAAACATCCTGAAGATTGATTCTCTACTTAGCTTGACCAGTTTATTCGACCTGGTATATGTCTTTTTGAAGTTTTCGTGCGAGTTGTCCTGGACCAGCAGTCAGTTTTTGGGCACGTGAGCTGAAGTGGTAGCAAATGCAGCTAATTGGACACTAGTATTGGACATTAGGGAACAAAACAACAATTTATTGTGGAACTAGGACTCCTTGCACTATATTCTGATGAAAGATCATCAAAGGTAAGGGAATATTTATGATGTAATTTCGTATTTCTGTTGACTCCAACATGACGGAGAAATACTTTTACGTCTGAGCGCTGTCTCAGATTAT
Source organism: Oncorhynchus mykiss (assembly GCF_057628025.1). Taxonomy (NCBI): domain Eukaryota; kingdom Metazoa; phylum Chordata; class Actinopteri; order Salmoniformes; family Salmonidae; genus Oncorhynchus; species Oncorhynchus mykiss. The sequence goes on along the minus strand of NC_143051.1, from coordinate 12,791,358 downwards.
TGCATGGTAGGCTTTTTCTGTAACGTTTTAAAAAAATCTGACACAGCGGTTGCATTAAGAACCAGTGTATCTTTAATTATATGTAGAACATGTATCTTTAGTCAAAGTTTATGATGAGTATTTCTGTTATCTGGCGTAGCTTCTAAAAAATGTGGCTTGTCACATAAAATTTGTCTTGTCACCTAAAACCCTGACAAACTTATACAGATGCACAAAAGAGAGCATCCTGTCGAGCTGTATTACAGCCTGGTATGACAACTGCACAGCTCTCAACCGCAAGGCTCTCCAGAGTGCAGTCTGACAAACACATCACCGGTGGCAAACTACTTGCCCTCCATAACACCTATAGCATGCGATGTCAGAGGAAGGCCAAAAGATCGTCAAGGACAACAGTCACCCGAGCCACCCCCTGTTCACACCACTACCATCCAGAAGGCAAGGCAAGGTCAGTACAGGTGCATCAAAGCTGGGACCGAGAGACTGAAGAACAGCTTTTATCTCTAGGCTATCGGACTGCTAAATAGCAAGTACTAACTCAGAGAGGCTGCTGCCTACAATGTGACCCAATCACTGGCCACTTTAATAAATGGTCCACTAGTCAAACTAAACAATTCCACTTTAAATAATGCCACTTTAATAATGTTTACATGTCTTACATTACTCATCATATGTATATACTGTATTTTATACCATCTATAGCACATTGCCTATGCCACTCGGCCATCACAGATCCATATATTTCTAGATGACTTGTTAGATATTACCGCACTGTCGGAACTAGAAGCACAAGCATTTCGTTACACTCGCATTAACATCTGCTAACTATGTGTATGTGACCAAAAACATTTGATTTGTATATTTTAAAGGCTATTTTCTGGATTTTTATCGGCCGAATTCTGCTCTGCAAGCATTACTGTGTTTTACGTTGTACACAGATTATATTTTTGCAGAATTCTGCACGCGGAGTCTCAATCTGGTGTTTTGTTTTGTGAATTATTGGTTGGTGAGCACAGTCTGTCTTTGTCTCTCTCTATCTTCTTCTCTCACTATCTCTCTCCCTTTGTCTCTCTCTCTATGCGCTTATCTTCTCCTTACCGTCTGTTGACCACCACATGTATATTTATAACCCATTAATCCACATTGACTTCTAAAGTGGTGTGATGATGTAATCGATTTCTGTCCGCGCTCTCTGCATCCGTCACAATCAGATGAAATGTATTTGTGCTACAGTGCCTTGCGAAAGTATTCGGCCCCCTTGAACTTTGCGACCTTTTGCCACATTTCAGGCTTCAAACATAAAGATATAAAACTGTATTTTTTTGTGAAGAATCAACAACAAGTGGGACACAATCATGAAGTGGAACAACATTTATTGGATATTTCAAACTTTTTTAACAAATCAAAAAACGAAAAATTGGCGTGCAAAATTATTCAGCCCCTTTACTTTCAGTGCAGCAAACTCTCTCCAGAAGTTCAGTGAGGATATCTGAATGATCCAATGTTGACCTAAATGACTAATGATGATAAATGCAATCCACCTGTGTGTAATCAAGTCTCCGTATAAATGCACCTGCACTGTGATAGTCTCAGAGGTCCGTTAAAAGCGCAGAGAGCATCTTGAAGAACAAGGAACACACCAGGCAGGTCCGAGATACTGTTGTGAAGAAGTTTAAAGCCGGATTTGGATACAAAAATATTTCCCAAGCTTTAAACATCCCAAGGAGCACTGTGCAAGCGATAATATTGAAATGGAAGGAGTATCAGACCACTGCAAATCTACCAAGACCTGGCCGTCCCTCTAAACTTTCAGCTCATACAAGGAGAAGACTGATCAGAGATGCAGCCAACAGGACCATGATCACTCTGGATGAACTGCAGAGATCTACAGCTGAGGTGGGAGATTCTGTCCATAGGACAACAATCAGTCGTATATTGCACAAATCTGGCCTTTATGGAAGAGTGGCAAGAAGAAAGCCATTTCTTAAAGATATCCATAAAAAGTGTCATTTAAAGTTTGCCACAAGCCACCTGGGAGACACACCAAACATGTGGAAGAAGGTGCTCTGGTCAGATGAAACCAAAATTGAACTTTTAGGCAACAATGCAAGACTTTATGTTTGGCGTAAAAGCAACACAGCTGAACACACCATCCCCACTGTCAAACATGGTGGTGGCAGCATCATGGTTTGGGCCTGCTTTTCTTCAGCAGGGACAGGGAAGATGGTTAAAATTGATGGGAAGATGGATGGAGCCAAATACAGGACCATTCTGGAAGAAAACCTGATGGAGTCTGCAAAAGACCTGAGACTGGGACGGAGATTTGTCTTCCAACAAGACAATGATCCAAAACATAAAGCAAAATCTACAATGGAATGGTTCAGAAATAAACATATCCAGGTGTTAGAATGGCCAAGTCAAAGTCCAGACCTGAATCCAATCGAGAATCTGTGGAAAGAACTGAAAAGTGCTGTTCACAAATGCTCTCCATCCAACCTCACTGAGCTCGAGCTGTTTTGCAAGGAGGAATGGGAAAAAAATTCAGTCTCTCGATGTGCAAAACTGATTGACACATACCCCAAGCGACTTACAGCTGTAATCGCAGCAAAAGGTGGCGCTACAAAGTATTAACTTAAGGGGGCTGAATAATTTTGCACGCCCAATTTTTCAGTTATTGATTTGTTAAAAAAGCTTGAAATATCCAATAAATGTCGTTCCACTTCATGATTGTGTCCCACTTGTTGTTGATTCTTCACAAAAAAATACAGTTTTATATCTTTATGTTTGAAGCCTGAATTGTGGCAAAAGGTCGCAAAGTTCAAGAGGGCCGAATACTTTCGCAAGGCACTGTATATTGTCTGTTCTCTAACTGACTTCTAAGACTATCTTAGCAGAGATTAGTTAAACCAAGTATTTACATGACAATTTATTTATTTAGAGACATCTGTTAAACTATCAGACTTTCTGTCTTTCTCTATATGTCTCGCTCTCCATCTCTATCTCTCACTTTGTGTGTGACTGTGTCTGTGTGTGTGTTTGTGTGTGGATGGGTGTGTCTGTGCGCATGCGTCTAAGTATGTGCGTGCGGTTGTATATCCCACAGCAAGCTTGTCTCTTACAGACAGATTAATGCTTCAGATGCCACCAACACTAGCAGCTCTGTTAAAAGTTAGATTAGACTAACTTTCTGATAGTCTGATAGTCTTGCACCAGACTTCCAAGCTCTCAAAAGTTTCAACCATTTTCTCTTTCTTTCTATCTATCTAACTCATTTTCTTATTTTTGTGCTCTTACCAATTTGCAGGGCTCTCCAGAGGTCAGCTGAGAGAATCAAAGACCTGTCATGTTTCCTGTTTCCCTTTTGGAGTGACCAAAAGGGCTCAGTAGGCCCATGCTGTTCTGCTCTTTGTACTGCGGCTCGGGAAGGAGGACAGGCACAATGGAGCCACAATGGCCAACCATTTTCTATTCCTTTCTATCCCCCTCTCCAGGGATGTGGACTCTAGTCCCGCGACTTGGACCGGAGTCGCAAATTTTGCGACTTGAGATTTGACTTGGCAAAAAGAAAAAACACTTTTCACTCAACTGTTGAATACCACATGTATATTTATAACCCACAAATCCACCGTAAGACCTTTAAAGTGGTGTAATGATGTATTCTATTTGTGACTGCTCTCTCTGCATCCGTCACAGTCAGACTAAATGTCTATTGTGTTATTTTGTCTGTTCTCAAACTGACTTCTAAGACTATCTTAGCAGAGATTAGTTAACCATGGATCTCTGACCGCTCTCTGACCATGTGTGGTTGCTTACGTCTCAATCATTCTGTAGTACAAGTACTGTATATGTGTAGTTCATAACTCAGTTATAGAGAGCTTTGAGCTTCAGCTGATACATCAGAACAGGAACTAAAGGTTAAATTATATAGGCACAGACATATGTTGCACATCACTACTTCACAGGAGAGGCAACTGAACGTAAACATACATGTTTTATCACAGTGCGTTATTTGACAGAAATTCCTTCTGGAAGATGTGAACTTTCTTGTGCCTTAAAAACAAAAGTGTATACCATCTGTGATTGGCTGAGATGCCGAGAGATGAGTTTGAATAGGTCTGCCATGTAGCTTCTGTCTGTAACATGAGCTGCTCAATATGTGTAGGCAATCCTTTTTAACACAGCTTTTGTTCGAGATATCAGTAAGAACTACAGCTCCAGTGTTGCTACTGCTCCCCGCTTTCTGGAGGACAATCGTGCCATGCTGACTCTCTCTGACTGAAAATAAATCAGACAATGAGGAAATCCCTGGTTTAGGTAAAAAAAAAATCATTGAACCAGACATTGTAAGAATCTTCTGAAACAGCGATCAACAATGTTGTTTTCACGGAAGTAGTTGACCAAGTTTTGAAATCAGTAGAATGCCAGTTTGAAGCAGAGTATTTTAGCTGAAGTGGTTGTGAAAATTCTAGCATTTGATTGCAAATATGTGGAGGGGGGTCGAAAAGAGAACAAGCAGAAGGCTGTTGTGCAAAACACCTGTCTCCGGATTACATCTTCAAACTAAGGGCAATCATGGCATCCGTAGAGAGTTTAGCTAGCTACATTTTCAGATATTATATGTTTCTAATTTTGTCAGAAAGTAAATTTCATTGCAAGTTATAGCATACTGTTAGCTAGTTAGCTAACATTAGCTGGCTGGCTCGCTAGCTAACGTTGCATGCATGATCTGTGTAGTTCTATAATTATTATCTCAGGAAGCCATTTGCGTTGCTAGTCATAGCCTAACGTTAACTAGCTAGCTAACATTGAACCTACATAGTTGGTTAGCTTTAACTACACTCTTAGAAAAAAAGGTGCTATCTAGAACATAAAATAGGTATTTGGCTGTCCCCATAGGAGAACCCTTTGAAGAAACATTTTTGGTTCCAGATAGAACCCTTTTCACAGATACTTCTACATGGAACCAAAGAGTTCCACCTTGAACCAAAAAAGGTTCTACCTGGAACCAATAAGGGGTCTCCTATGGAGACACCCGAAGCGGCCTTATGGAACCATTTTTTTAAGAGTGTACATGTAGATTCATGCATGGTGGCTAGCTATAACAATCAGTTTGTATTGTTAGTTGTAAGGTTTGGGATTATTGCCACATTCAAAACAGCTTGGAATTCTCCGACTTCAGTGCCTTCAAGATAACTGGGGGAAAAAACGAGCTCCGACTTGGAATTCCAGCTTGGGAACTCGTGCTTCTTTCTAGAGCCCAGACTTTCAGACCTGAAGATCAATGATGTTATGATTTGACCTTGTATTTGTTTAACTTCCCAGTTGTCTTGAAAGCACCATTTTTTTTACATTTTAGCAAGCTAGCTAGCTAGCTACATGTCTAAACAAAATACTCCACTTGCCAGATGATTACATGACCCATCATGTTAGCTAGGTGTGTCTGGGGGTGATTATGGTCATCTATTGTATCAAATGAACATGTGTACATGTCTAGACAAAATATACTACTTTCAACAATTTTAGACTTGAAATCTTTGGTTGTTTTAAAAAAAATAAAATTCAAAATGTTGCTACATACTGTAGGACCGAATCGAGCTGGTCGGTCACATACTGGAATGCAATTGGGGAGCAGGAACTCCATATATTGGCTCAGACAGTCATATTTGATTGTGGCAACTTAGCAAGGAACTCTGAATATGGACATAGAGCCATGCCCATGCCAATTGCACACCTGCATACAATCTTCATTAGCCACAAGCCTGCGTTACTCGCCTGAATCCTGTTGCTTAAATTCTTGGTGACAGGGGGGCAGTATTGAGTAGCTTAGATGAATAAGGTGCCCAGAGTAAACTACCTGTTACTCTGTCCCAGATGCTAATATATGCATAGCATTAGTAGTATTGGATAGAAAACACTCTGAAGTTTCTAAAACTGTTAAAATGATGTCTGTGAGCATAACAGAACTCATATGGTAGGCGGAAACCTGAGAAAAATCCAACCAGGAAGTGGGAAATCTGAGGTTTGTCGTTTTTCAACTCTTTGCCTTTCCAATATACAGTGTAAATTGGACCATATTGCACTTCCTGGGGCTTACACTAGATGTCAACAGTCTTTCGAACTTTGTTTGAGGCTTCTACTGTGAGGTGGGGGCGAATGAGAGGGGATTGAGCCAGGTGTCTGGCAGAGTGCAACAGGCTCTGTGGCGCAGTCACAGGAGAGTTAGCTCTCATTCCATTGCTTTTCAACAGACATAGGAATTCTCCGGTTGGAACATTATTGAAGATGTATGGTAAAAATTCCTGGGAGTGCATTCTGATGAAGATCATCAAAGGGAAGTGAATATTTATAAGGCTATTTCTGACTAATGTTGACTACACAATATGGCGGATATCTGTTTGGCTGCTTTGTTGTCTGAAAGCTGTACTCAGATTATTGCATGGTTTGCTTTTTCCGTAAAGCTGTTTTGAAATCTGACACAGCGGTTGCATTAAGGAGAAGTATATCTCTAATTCCATGTATAACACTTGTATTTTCATCAATATTTATGATGAGTATTTCTGTAAATTGATGTGGCTCTCTGCAAAATCACCACATGTTTTAGAACTACTGAACATAACACGCCAACGTAAAATGAGATTTTTTCATATAAATATTCACTTTATCGAACAAAACATACATGTTTTGTGTAACATGAAGTGCTATGAGTGTCATCTGATGAAGATCATCAAAGGGTAGTGATTCATTTTATCTCTATTTGTGCTTTTTGTGACTCCTCTCTTTGGCTGGAAAAATGGCTGTGTTTTTCTGTGAGTTGGTGGTGATCTAACATAATCGTTTGTGGTACTTTCACTGTAAAGCCTTTTTGAAATCAGACACTGTGGCTGGATTAATGAGAATTTTATCTTTAAAATGGTGTAAAAATACTTGTATGCTTGAGGAATTTTAATTATGAGATGTTGTTGTTTTGAATTTGGCGCCCTAGTATTTGAACGGCATCCATCACTCCTTTGTGTACATCTGTCTCACAGACAGTCGGTACTACAACTATGTGCTACAGATCCAACCATCTCTTGGCCGGACCACCATTCATTGCAACTGGCCAACGCTGGTACCACTGGCTCCAGCTTGTCGGCTTCTTCACACTGACACCTACTTGCCTGTTATCTGCTTCACAGAGAATCACAAGACTAAGCAAACCGGTGCTCCCACAGCTCATCTCGCCTTCTCGGGCCAATATCCCTCCTCCTCTCTAGCCGTTCTTCCGGCTCCTCTTGCATTCTCAACCCCGCTCCTCCTCCCTCGCCACTCATATGGCTCCACACGCTATCTCAGTGGCTCCTTCTCGCCTTCTCTGCAATTCTCCTGGCTCCACAGTGCACCTCCCACCTCCTCAGAGCCCCATATTTGTTCCCTGTAGCCAATTTGAATTACTGGAAATTCCCGGCTCATCCAGATGCACCATTAATGCATCTGAGACCTTTACACCTGCTATTTTCCCCATGGAACATAGCCCAGTTGACAAATTATTACAAACAGTAACCACCCAAGCAGAAGCGTTTCAAAACTAAAAAATAGGGATAAAATTAATCCCTCACCTTTGATGATCTTCATATGGTGGCACTCAGAAGACATTCATTTACTCAATACATGTTCCTTTTGTTCAATAAAGTCTCTTTACATCCAAAAACCTCAGTTTTGTTTGTGCGTTTTCTTCAGAAATCCACAGGCTCAAACAATGTTTATATTCAATCTTCAGGTTGTTTTTAGCCTAAATTATCTATAATATTTCAACCGGACAATAACGTTGTCAATATAAAAGGTAAACAAGAAATGTACTCTCTCGGGATTGCGCATGAAAAAGCTCTGTGACAAGTCAGGGTCCACTCATTCATTCTGGTCTTACTCCCTCATTTATAAGAATACAAACCTGAAACAATTTCTAAAGACTTTTGACATATAGTGAAAGGCATAGGAACTGCAAATTGAGTCCTAAGTCAATGGATACTGTAATGACATTGAATAAAAAACTACAAAAACAAAACAAAACTACTTCCTGAATGGATTTGTCTCAGGTTTCGCATGCCAAATCAGTTCTGTTATACTCACATACACTATTTTAACAGTTTTGGCAACTTTAGAGTGTTTTCTATCCAAATCTAACAGTTATATGCATATCATATCTTCTGGCCCCGTTTAAAAGGTCGTTTAATTTGGGCCTGCTTTTCATCCAAAATTCCGAATGCTGCCCCCTACCCTAGAGAGGTTAACCCATCCGACCCCTACCAAGTCGGGCCGGGACTGGCTTGCTGCATGCACTCTGGACCGACCATGGTGGCTGCCACTGCCTGACTCATGGGTTTCCTCGACTTCTTGCTCCTCTGGAGTTATTCCTTTCAGATGCAACACTTTTCAGGGAAACCAACTTTAGTCCTTCGTGCATATTTTAAAACACTCGTCCGACCATCATGGTACTCTATCGAAAGACGTACCAAACTAGGAAATAAGGTCGCAGTTATGAATTCAAAATCAGAGTAAGATATGCTAAAGAACGCAATGACAGATCTACAGAGTTAGCTCCAGAGGACAACCTGGCTAAGTACTTTGTGGATATTCACTGCTTCCTGGTTCCTACAATAAGAGAAGAACTACCATAAATCCCTCTCCCTCTCCACTTCTACCTTTACTGCGCTGGGCGGTCCAGCACAACCTTGGTCCACAACCAGAACCTTTCTATGCTCTGGACGGTCCAGCACAACCTTTGTCCATGACCAGGGCCCTTCCATGCACTGAGCAGTCCTGAGCAGTCCTGTACGAGACAATTTTCATGCACACCTTTAGGTTTTCTTAGTAAATGCTTTCAATATTTGTAAAATAAGAATTTCTCGAATGTATAGTTGGTTTGAGGTTTTAAAGTCATTGGAATTTGGAGCTATTGGAATTTTGTACTTTTTGTAATTTACCGATTGTCTCTAACTAGCCCCATAGGGATAGCAAAGTCAACCTAAAATGACCAAATTCATTACAACGGGTCGCGTGCAGCTGCACTTCGAATTTATGATTTGTATTTGTGTGCTCCCGGCTGTGGTCCTGTGGGTAGGACGGAAACAAACCCAACCTTCATTTACATTGTGATGCGGCCTCAACCACAAAACTCAATTTTGGATGAGACTGTCTTAATGATCAAAATGATCCTATTTACAATTTGTAGTCAATTTTGACAGTATAATAAATGTTTCTGACTTATATCAATGCCACACAGGCTGTTTTCTAAATGAGAAGTTGGTTTACTGTATTCTGACACGACCAGGGCAACTCAACTGTAAATACAAATGAATGTATCAGTACAACAGCATAACAACACAACTCCAAACATGACAGATAAGAAGCTACATAGCCCCTAGGCTATATGGATATAAAGAGACATGAGCTCCCAAAAAAATCATGTAGAATGGAATAAGACCTCCATGATTAATTTAATTTAATCCATTTCTTTTTAGATTACATAACATTTCAGTACACATCATTTAAGGGCCTATGTGCAGGTTACTGCCAAAGCAATGGGAACATTTGAGTAAATGAGGGATACAAAGTAAATTGAAAGCAGGTGCTTCAACATAGGTGTGGTTCATGAGTTAATTAAGCAATTATTATTCTTCATGCTATCGGTCAAGTATAAAAATGCCCAGTTGGCTATTATTTTGGCTACTATGGCTAAAAAATAAATCTCAGTGACTTTGAACGAGGATTCTCAAAGGAGCATATGGCATTTAAAGTGTGTGTGTGTGTGTGTGTGTGTGTGTGTGTGTGTGTGTGTGTGTCTCAGTCACCAGATCTTATGACCAACCCAAAAATAGAGACATAAAAAGCTCTCTACGGTCAGGGCGTGACCCAATGATACACATTGATTACACAGTGCAATGAAATGCTGACTTGCAGATTAACCTGTCGACAATCCAACAGCAATAGCACAAGTAACAACAATAGCTCAAGTAACAACAATAGCTCAAGTAACAACAATAGCTCAAGTAACAACAATAGCTCAAGTAACAACAATAGCACAAGTAACAACAATAGCTCAAGTAACAACAGTAGCTCAAGTAACAACAATAGCACAAGTAACAACAATAGAAAAAGTAAGCAACTACATTAGGTGAATAAAAAGTGTAATACAAATAAAAGCTCAATTAATTAATTTAGCAGATTTAATAATGGGCAGTTTTAATTTCATTTTATTACTATTATTATTAATATTATTATAATATTTTACAAATAGTTACATAGCCTATATGGAAATAACAGACATCAGCCAAGCATTTTTATCTGTAGAAAGGAATAGGTTGTAAGTCCTCTACAATTCATTTCATTTGTCAGTTTTCCCAACTCACCATTGGCCATTTTAAACCGGGTAAAATATCAAGTTGTAGTACTCTTCAGCTTCGTTCCACATGGGGGCACTTTGTCCCTTTCAGAACATATGTGCTTCAGTCAGAAAAAACATTCTCACATCTCTTCGGTCTCAGCTAGCTAGCTAGCCATTAGCTACTGAAGTGGCTGGCCAACCAAGCTAGCTATAGAAATTAAACCCATCAAATACACTCGCTGGAAATAAACACTTTTCCTAATATAACATATCAACATCCTTCGATTGCCCAATCACTAAATTATAATGTTAAATAACCCAATAGCTTGAGGATGCTGAGTGCTAACACTAGCTTATTAGCATTATCCCAACCAATATGCCGAGGGAGACTAGCTAGTTAGCTACCACAACCCTAAACAAACCTGTGGCTAACACTTTGACTCTCTGGCTGTTAAAATTAGACTTTTTTTATTTTTATGATTTAGTTATTTATTTATTAATTTTCAAAAGGTTCGGTGCTGAACCAAAAATCTAATGACGCCACTGGTCTTCTCTAACATAACAGAAATGCTAATGTAAGTGCCATCCTAATGCTGGACTCTAATTTAATGTGACATACCTTACAAATATGACGTCTTGTTAGTGTCAGAAACTGAAATACTTTTTCACTCTCTCAATGTCTCTCTCTCTCTTTCTCTTTTTCTATCGCCTTTTCCCTCTGATGCTGTCTCTCTCTCTCTCTCTCTCTCTCTCTCTGCCTGTCTCTGTCTCCCTCCCTCCCTCTGCCTGTCTCTGTCTCCCTCCCTCCCTCTGTCTGTCTCTGTCTCTCTCCCTCCCTCTGCCTGTCTCTGTCTCTGCCTGTCTCTGCCTGTCTCTGTCTGTCTCTCTCTCTCTCCCTCTGCCTCTCTCTCTCTCTCTCTCTCCCTCTGCCTGTCTCTGTCTCTCTCTCTCTCCCTCTGCCTGTTTCTCTCTCTCCATCTGCCTGTCTTTGTCTCTCTCTCTCTCCCTCTACCTTTCTCTGTCTCTCTCTCTCCCTCTGCCTGTCTCTGTCTCTCTCTCTCTAGTTTCCCTCCACTTATCTTCTCCTTACCGTCTGTTGACTTCCACATGTATATTTATAACCCATGAATCCACATTGACTGTTAAAGTGGTGTGATGATGTAATCTATCTGTGTCTGCTCTCTCTGCATCCGTCACAATCAGACTAAATGTCTGCTGTGTTTGTCTGTTACTAACTGACCACTGAGTCTATTTTAGCAGAGATTATCTAAACCAAGTATTACCATTATAATTCATATATTATACAACTTCCTCTTTCTAGAATTCCGTCTTCATAGTAGCTGAAGGTCAGTCCCATTCAAACTGCCTACTCTACCTACTGTACAGTTCAGTACATCTTGTAAAGTGTCAGTCCTATGACTCAGGCATGACTTAATCTCTCTCAATCACACAAGACCTTTCACTCATGACGTGGTCAAAGAGCAGAGTGGAAGCAAAGAGTAATCCCATCAATAATAAAACACTCATCTCATCAGCACAGAACTATGCAGGAAAGCAGTGGAGGCTGGTGGGAGGAGCTATGGGAGGACAGGCTCATTGCAATGGCTGGAATGGAATAAATGGAACAGAGTCAATTATTCAATTTCAACTATTACAATGAGCCATCCTCCTATAAGGGGGGTGGCTGGGTAGCCTAGTGGTTAGAGAGTTGGACTAGTAACCGGAAGGTTGCAAGTTCAAACCCCCGAGCTGACAAGGTACAAATCTGTCGTTCTGCCCCTGAACAGGCAGGGTATCCCACTAGGCCGTCATTGAAAATAAGAATTTGTTCTTAAATGACTTGCCTAGGTAAAGTCATAAAGGTAAAATAAATAAATAACTTCTTCCACCAGCCTCCACTGCATGAACAGTCCCACTGGGGTTTTGTGCATTTCAAACAGCTTTGATCCCACAGTCACAGTCAGAACTCCCTCTATATTGACAGTTATGACAACAGACAGTCAAATACACAGAATTATTTTCCCCAATTCAAGGCCTAAATGACAGCTGTGAAGAGTTATGAAGCTGTAATAAATATGACCTATTTTAAGTAGACTACTAATCAGACTTGACAAGATGTTTAAGAGCGACTGTCTCGTTCTACCTCTCTCTTTCCATAGCTCTCTGCCTCCTAATCCTTTTTCTCTCTCTCTTTCTCTCCACCTCTTGTCTTCTCTCTCCAATCTCCCTCCTTCAGAATGTTCAGGAATTATCCTTTCTCTACACCTTGGAACCTTCTTTTTTCTTTGTATACAGACACACATCTCTCTCTCTCTCTTTCTCTCTAATGATGATGCCTCTCTCGTACTGGGGCGCCCCTCTCTTTTCCTGCTTTGATGTGCTCTCAGATAGGCCAAGGATCAGGCAGAGGCTCCTCTGTGATTGGATCTTTATCCAGGGGGATAGAAAGAGAGTTGTGGCCCAGGAGGGCAGGACCTCATTAGGATTGAGAGAGAGGAAGGATGTAGAGAGAGGGGCATGGAGAGACCTGAGAGACAGGAAGGATGTAGAGAGAGGGGCATGGAGACAACTGAGATAGAGGAAGGATGGAAAGAAATAGGTAGGGTTAGAGAGGGCAGGAGAGATGGAGAGAGGAGAGTTGTGTAGACAAGAGACATTGAAGAGTGGGAAGAGATGAGAAAGGGTGACACAAAAAAGCAGAAACACAAACACAGCCTCAAGAACATACTTAGATCTGAAGACCAAAGACACCATCTCCACCACACTGCTGAATTGGCCAAAGACAGGAATTGGCCAAGAGCAGGGTACAGTATGGCTGCAAAGACAATGGCAGGGATTTGGGCTCTCTTCATTTTTATGTTTAATTAACAAAGCAGACAGAGAAAGAGATGACAGAAAATACACAGTCTCAATACCCATCACTACACTGACAAGAGCAGGGTACAGTATGGCTGCAACGACAAGGGTAAGGAATTTGGGTGGCAGCTTAGCCTAATGGTTAGAGCATTGGACTCATAACCAAAAGGTTGCAAGATCAATTCCCCAAGCTGACAAGGTACAAATCTGTCATTCTGCCTGTGAACAAGGCAGTTAACCACTGTTCCTAGGCCATCATTGAAAATAAGAATTTGTTCTTAACTGACTTGCCTAGTAAAATAAAGATACAATTTGGCCTCTCTTCTTTTGATGTTTAACAAAGCAGGCAGAGAAGGAGGTGACAGAAAATACAGTCTCAATACCCATCACTACTCCATCACTACACACTGTCTCTACCCATCACTACCACATAACTTCACACTGTCTCTACCATCACTACTCCATCACTACACGCTGTCTCTACTTATCACCACCACATAACTTCACACTGTCTCTACCATCACTACTCCATCATTGCACGCTGTAACTACCTATCACTACTCCATCACTACACACTGTCTCTACTTATCACTACCACATCACTTCACACTGTCAATACCCATCACTACTCCATCACTACACACTGTAACTACCCATCACTACTCCATCACTACACACTGTCTCTACTTATCACTACCAGATCACTTCACACTGTCTCTACCCATCACTACTCCATCACTACGCGCTGTCTCTACCATCACTACTCCATCACTACACACCGTCTCTACCCATCACTACCACATCACTTCACACTGTAACTACCCATCACTACCACATCACTTCACACTGTCTCTACCATCACTACTCCATCACTACACACTGTCTCTACTTATCACTACTCCATCACTACACGCTGTCTCTACTTATCACTACCACATCACTTCACACTGTCTCTACCCATCACTACTCCATCACTACGCGCTGTCTCTACCATCACTACTCCATCACTACACACCGTCTCTACCCATCACTACCACATCACTTCACACTGTAACTACCCATCACTACCACATCACTTCACACGGTCTCTACCCATCACTACTCCATCACTACACACTGTAACTACCCATCACTAGACACTGTCTCTACCATCACTACTCCACCACTCCACCCTGTTACAAATCATCACTACTCCACCACTACACACTGTCTCCACCCATCGCTACTCCACCACTACACACTGTCTCTACCCATCACTACTCCATCACTACACACTGTCTCTACCCATCACTACTCCACCACTACACACTGTTACTACTCATCACTACTCCATCACTTCACACTGTCTTTACCATCACTACTCCATCACTAAACACTGTAACTACCCATCGCTACTCCACCACTACACACTGTCTCCACCATCACTACTCCATCACTACACACTGTAACTACCCATCGCTACTCCACCACTACACACTGTCTCCACCATCACTACTCCATCACTACACGCTGTCTCTACTTATCACTACTCCATCACTTCACGCTATCTCTACCCATCACTACTCCATCACTAAATACTGTAACTACCCATCGCTACTCCACCACTACACACTGTCTCTACCCATCACTACTCCATCACTACACACTGTCTCTACCCATCACTACTCCACCACTACACACTGTAACTACCCATCACTACTCCACCACTACACACTGTCTCCACCACCACTACACACTGTCAATATCCATCACTACTCCCTGGGTGCTGAAAATGTCAATTAAGGCAGCCCCCCGCACCTCTCTGATTCAGAGGGGTTGGGTTAAATGCGGAAGACACATTTCAGTTGAAGGCATTCAGTTGTACAATTGACTAGGTATCCCCTTTTCCCTTACTCCATCACGCCTTACTAAGTGTAAATGATACCGTAGCCCATGCTATGAGTCAGACAGATCAAACAGACACTGAAACAAATGAGAAGCTTTGAACTGGAAGACTGTATAATTGGTAGTGTTTAATGCCATACATGTGGGTGGGGAGTCTGTCTGGCTTATGTCCACCAGACATCAGCAAAAATGAATCTAAATTTGCATCAGCTTGAACATATACTTTATTATAGATTGTGTGAAAAATCTAATTGAACTAGAAATACTCAGATTTAACAGTGTAAAATGGTTTTGTGCAACTGCACTGCGCTCAGTTATGAAGTAATTCAGCATTTTGATAGACAAATTCAGTTCTTCAATGATGAACAGCGCAATACAAGATCCTAGGATAGGTGTCAAAGCAGAGTTCTAAAGTTGGGGATCCTCACAAATACACACAAACACACACGCACACAAATACACAAGCATGCAATACTCTCATTCCTTTCCCCCAACCTCTCATCCCTTTCCCCCAACCTCTCATCCCTTTCCCCCAACCTCTCATCCCTTTCCCCAACCTCTCATCCCTTTCCCCCAACCTCTCATCCCTTTCCCCCAACCTCTCATCCCTTTCCCCCAACCTCTCATCCCTTTCCCCCATCCTCTCATCCCTTTCCCCCAACCTCTCATCCCTTTCCCCCAACATCTCATCCCGTCCTCTCAACATCTCATCCCTTTCCCCCAACATCTCATCCCGTCCTCTCAACCTCTCATCCCTTTCCCCCAACCTCTCATCCCTTTCCCCAACCTCTCATCCCTTTCCCCAACCTCTCATCCCGTTCTCTCAACCTACCATCCCTTTCCCCAACCTCTCATCCCGTTCTCTCAATCTCTCATCCCTTTCCCCAACCTCTCATCCCTTTCCTCCAACCTCTCATCCCTTTCCCCAACCTCTCATCCCGTTCTCTCAACCTCCCATGCCTTTCCCCCAGCCCCCACTCCCAGAAACCATGTTTCATACGCCCCCAGCAACTAGGGTTGCTCATCGGTCACAAACCCCCCTCCCGGCGACCAGAGAAAACCCTCCCCATACCACCCCTTCCTCGTAGGCCCGAAAGCAAACAAAGTGAAACAGATTAAAATAGGTATCTATATCCAGTGTGTGTGTATATATATATATATATATATATATATATTGTTTGTATGTGTTGGGCATTAGCTGAGATTCAAGTATATTTTTGTTCCTTGACAATGCAATACTTTTTGATGCAGCGTCTGTTTGAGTGGGTTCTGCAGCGGCATGTTCAGTCTTTGATTTGTGTTGTTACTGAGTGAAGGAAACAACAAGGTGTTTGATGCAAGCTCAGGAAATGGATACGAGGCGTGTGTGTCAGAGAGAGTTCTTTGATGCTGTGGAGTTGTTTAGCCATTGTTTCCCTGACTGAGATCACACTGGATCCCGTCTGTCTGATGCTGTCTTTGAAAGTCAACCCCAGCTGGGATCTTGGCTGATCAACCACCCACACAGTTCTATAGATCATGAGACTGGGGTGGAGGAAGAGAGATAGACAGAGATGGCGTGAAAGTGCATAGAATGGCATGGCATAGAATCAAACCAACCGGTTTCAAAAACACTACAATCAAGCACCATATTTTTTTTTTGCCAGAATGTGGGATCAAACCAATTTGTTATAGAACCAGTCTCTAGAATCAAACCAAACCACACTGTTAGAACCAGTCTCTAGAATCAAACCACTGTGTTCTAGAACCAGTCTCTAGAATCAAACCACACTGTTAGAACCAGTCTCTAGAATCAAACCAACTGTTAGAACCAGTCTCTAGAATCAAACCACTGTGTTCTAGAACCAGTCTCTAGAATCATACCACTATTTTCTAGAACCCGTCTCTAGAATCAAACAACTGTGTTCTAGAACCAGTCTCTAGGACCAAAGCACTGTGTTCTAGAACCAGTATCTAGGACCAAACCACTGTATTCTAGAACCAGTCTCTAGGACCAAACCACTGTGTTCTAGAACCAGTCTCTAGGACCAAACCACTGTGTTCTAGAACCAGTCTCTAGGACCAAACCACACTGTTATAACCAGTCTCTAGAATCAAACCACTGTGTTCTAGAACCAGTCTCTAGGACCAAACCACTGTGTTCTAGAACCAGTCTCTAGGACCAAACCACTGTGTTCTAGAACCAGTCTCTAGGACCAAACCACACTGTTATAACCAGTCTCTAGAATCAAACCACTGTGTTCTAGAACCAGTCTCTAGGACCAAACCACTGTGTTCTAGAACCAGTCTCTAGGACCAAACCACTGTGTTCTAGAACCAGTCTCTAGGACCAAACCACTGTGTTCTAGAACCAGTCTCTAGGACCAAACCACTGTGTTCTAGAACCAGTCTCTAGGACCAAACCACTGTGTTCTAGAACCAGTCTCTAGGACCAAACCACTGTGTTCTAGAACCAGTCTCTAGGACCAAACCACTGTGTTCTAGAACCAGTCTCTAGGACCAAACCACTGTGTTCTAGAACCAGTCTCTAGGACCAAACCACTGTGTTCTAGAATCAGTCTCTAAGACCAAACCACTGTGTTCTAGAACCAGTCTCTAGGACCAAACCACTGTGTTCTAGAACCAGTCTCTAGGACCAAACCACTGTGTTCTAGAACCAGTCTCTAGGACCAAACCACTGTGTTCTAGAACCAGTCTCTAGGACCAAACCACTGTGTTCTAGAACCAGTCTCTAGGACCAAACCACTGTGTTCTAGAACCAGTATCTAGGACCAAACCACTGTGTTCTAGAACCAGTCTCTAGGACCAAACCACTGTGTTCTAGAACCAGTCTCTAGGACCAAACCACTGTGTTCTAGAACCAGTCTCTAGGACCAAACCACTGTGTTCTAGAACCAGTCTCTAGGACCAAACCACTGTGTTCTAGAACCAGACCGTTCAATCAAAGAAACATTGTTCTGTATGACACTGATCCAGGCCAAAGTCAGATTATGCATTAATCCACTCAAACTATGAACTGATTATTCACTAACTGGATTAGGATAATCCATTATACAAAAGTATCTAGCCCAGAGGTGAAAGTAGCATGCACCAAAACATTGTCCTAATCTTAGAATTAAATACAGTAGGATCAATATAATCTCTGTGGGCCTAGTCGGAAAGATTTGTAATTACATTTTTAAATGTCTTACCTTTTATTGTGGCATAAACAAAACCAGGCATGATGTTTTCATCTGATTGTCAAACAATCTCATTAAAGTGCTCCTTTACTAGGCTACCTGCACACATCGCAACATATTACCATCCTCCAAACAGTAGTGAATTGAAAGAAACATCTGTTACACAAACACCACAAAGTCTAATGACATTTAGCGATTTTCATTAGGCCAGAATGAATGGGTCCACTGCTGTCTGTTCGCATCTCAATGTCTGCTACTCATCTCTGCCTTGTCAAATTTTCAGTGTTCTCGTCTAACCACATTGCATTTTGGAGCGTAGATTATACCACCCATTTTCAAGCCCATTCGCTAATTTTCATTTCTCTGAGATGTGGTAATAATAAAAAGTGGTGTAATAGACTATAGTTATCATGTTTTACTGGTACGGTGTGTCCCCTCTATTTATTTTACCATACCGCCTTACTTTCACCCATGCATTAGGCACTATATGTGACCACCAGCAAGATTTGGTCAAATGTAGCAAAATTAGTAATTATGATTTTTGCATTGGATAAAAGTAGAGACGAAGAGCTAGAAAATTGTATATCATACATTACAGTTGAGGAACAACGGGAAAGTAATTCTGCTTTGAAAGTTGATAAACTTGAAACCCGAATTTTGATAACATGGCCATTGAATGTTCTGGTACACCTACTTGGGAGCTCTTCCATGTCTACACCCATTCAGCATCGTTCACACCCTCTTAAGCCTTAGCCCCACCCATCTCCTTAAGGATTCACATGTGAGGCCATGTGCTAAACAGAGGGAGTACAGTAGTGTAGTAAACAACCAAAGAGTTCAGGACTGAAGGCTGGTTTATACGACGTCTATCGACATGTATATAGACTGTTGTTGCACTGACATCATGAACATTCTATTGTCGTCTGAAATCAAACTTGTCTTTATTGTTATGAAAAATAATAAACACAAAAAGGACAGCAGCCTGGTGGTCCAAAATAGTATAACTGGTGTATTTTACCAACAATAAACCCATCTGTTTAAACATGAATTTAGTATATGTCAATTCAACAAACAATGCAATTAAAAATAACATTCTAAGAAATGTTTGGGTTTGTATCTAGCTTGTTAGCTAGCTGGCTAACTTTAAGTTAGCAGTCTAGCCAGTTCAAATAATGATCATATCATTACCATGAGCTAATTTGTATTTGTTATTAAAGGAAAACTAACTCACAGCATGATCATTATTTACAAGTTAATGGTGAGCTAATTTTGTTTAGACATCTAGCCTGCTAGCTTTTGAACTTCTTCGGGATAGGGGGCAGCATTTTCACTTTTAGATAAATAGCGTGCCCAAATTCAACTGCCTGCTACTCATCCCCAGAATACAAGATATGCATATTATTAGATTTGGATAGAAAACACTCTGAAGTTTCTAAAACTGTTTGAATTATGTCTGTGAGTATGACAGAACTTATGTAGCAGGCAAAACCCAGAGGACAAACCATTCAGATTGATTTTTTTACGTCGCTGTCTTTTCAATGGTTTTCATTGGGAAACCAGATTTCTCTGGTTTCTCTGTCATCACTGCCATCATCGTCTCTGTCATCACTCTTGCTGCTTCCTGTTCATTAGCCATACCTAGGAGATCAGGTGCCCGTGTGGTCTCAATTAAGTAGAGAAAACTATAGCCTATGTATACATGGGCGGAGAAGCACAAGACAGTTATCTTTCAAGGAAATGTACTTCCTTACTAGGCCTATGATTAGGCTATAGTTTACTACATTGCCTAGAAATAGGCCAAAATAATGATCACCCATATTTCTCAGTCTGAAAATCTTCCCACTCCTAAAAGGTAGGCTATAAAAATGGCTCAAGAGAAAGTGCAAGCCTCTCTAACTCTGCTCTCTTCAATCTATATCTAGCTTATTGGCTGATATAGCCCAGTAACACAATGTAAGGGTTATGTGAGAATCTCTGGTAATTGAACCTATTTCTTAAGTTATTTTTGCGCACTTGATATTGCCAATACGGCGCAAAATTGCTGGGACCATTATCGTTTATTTACATTTTAGACTACTTGAGGATTGAATAGAAACATTGTTTGACTTGTTTGGACAAAGTTTACTGGTAACTTTTTGGACTCCTTTGTCTGCATGTTGAATGAGTGGATTACTGAAATCAATGATGCCAACTAAACAGACTTTGGGATATAAAGAAAGATTTTATTGAACAAAACGACCATTCATGTTGTAGCTGGGACCCTTGGGATTGCAAATAGAGAAAGATCTTCAAAGGTAAGTGATTTATTTTTATCGTGATTTGTGATTTTGTGAAGCCTGTGCTGGTTGAAAAATATTTTGATGTGGGGCGCTGTCTTCAGATAATCACATTGTAAGCTTTCGACGTAAAGCCTTTTTGAAATCTGATAACGCAGTTGGATTAACAAGACGTTAAGCTTTTATATGATATAAGATGTTCATGAATGTTTAATATTACTAATATTTATTTGAATTGCGCGCCCTCCAATTTCACCAGATGTTGTCGGCTTCAATCCCGCTAGCGGGACACCTAGCCCCAAACAATCAGCCATATCATCTATGTTTTAAAAAAAAGGCTGAATGAACTGTTTTTCGCTGCCAAACAAGGCTCCGCTGATAGCCAGGTGTAGTGGTGGTAGGGATTCACTCCAAGGTGCTGAAAAGAAAGCTCTGCTGTTTGGGGACAGGCCCTAACAGTTTGTGGGCACCGTTTGTCACCATTATAGTGCAATGCATGTATTGTTGAGTGTTGTGTTGTGTAGTGGCTTTGCTGGCATGCATCAAACATTTTTTTATTTTGTTTGCTCTACCAAGATTTACATGCTAAAATCGCCACTGCCTACACATATTGAGCAACTCATGTTATAAACAGAAGCTTGCTACATTGCACCAATCCGAACCCATCTCTTGGCATGTCCAGCCCATCCAATCATGGCTAACGGGAAGGTAACGGGAAGGTTCCTGCTTTTTTCCATGGCTAAACCAAGTACTCTCATAAGTTAACAATTGTATTTGTATTTGTTCATGTTCTAGAAGGCATTTCTGACAAAAACACATTTTGACATGTAAAATTAAAGTTTCGTTCAAATGCCTCTCCTGTTAGGCAGTGACACACAGCATACGCCTAGTTTCCTGAAATGAGTCTCATATATAATATGTGAAGATGTTGTAAAAGATAAAAGCTTCACTTATCTTGTTTTTCCCCTTCATCGCACAAGCACACTCTCTCGCTCTCTCTTCAAGACTTCAAGAGTAGGCTAGATTGCACGCACTGTGATAGCACTGCTAGATACCACTGCACTGTGCATAAACATATCTCTGTCTCCAGGGCTAGTCTCTATAAAATGTGTCTTTCAGCATCCAGTATAGAGGGTTCCCTTGTGACATTTGGAGTCCACAATATCATTAACTAGTGTCATGGAGGACTTGTTTCATGCTTGTTCCGGGCTTTACTTTAAATCATCTTTCATACACCTACTGGAATAATTCTCTCTTGACAGTGATGCGATTCTGTGGATCGAAAGTACATGAGATCCAGAGAGAAAGAGAGCTGGAATGATAGTGAGATAGTGGGAGTGAATAAGAAACAGAAACAAGAAAGAAATATGTTGAAAGACAGAAGATACAGAGAGCGAGAGAGAGCTCAGTTGACACCACCAGGTTCTTTAAACCCACTAATCCTAACAGAACATCCAGTTGATTAAACATGTACATTTCCTCCAAGATTAGAAATGATGATAAAACCTTAAACCCAGACCAAATTAAATTTAGTCCGGTGCCACTTTCCCAATACATTTTCATCCCCGACTCTCTGCTTTAAACGTTTCTCTTCCTAACCTTTGAAAGTCGGTGAAGAGAATTCCAAATACAAGGTTTTACTGATTTACAGTCAATTTAAATAAATAAATTAAGCCCTAATCTATGGATTTCACAGAACTGGGAATACAGATAAGCATCTGTTGGTCACAGATACCTTAAAAAAAGGTAGGGGCGTGGATCAGAAAACCAGTCAGTATCTGTTGTGACCATCATTTGCCTCATGAAGAGTGAAACATCTCCTTCACATAGAGTTGACCAGGCTGTTGATTGTGGCCTGTGGAATGGTGTCCCACTCCTCTTCAATGGCTGTGCTAAGTTGCTGTCTATTGTCGGGAATTTGAACATGCTGTCGTGCATGTCGATCCAGAGCATCCCCAACAGGCTCAATGGGTGACATGTCTGGTGAGTATGCAGGCCATGGAAGAACTGGGACATTTTCAGCTTCCAGGAATTGTGTATAGATTCATGCGACATGGGGCTGTGCAATAGAATTGAAGTTGAAATGAAGTTGTTTACGACACCAAACTGCAGTCAGGTCAAGACATTGGTGAGGATGACGAGCAGGCAGATGAGCTTCCCTACGATGGTTTCTGACAGTTTGTGCAGAAATCCTTTGGTTGTGCAAACCCACAGTTTCATCAGCTGTCTGGGTGGCTGGTCTCAGCTGAAGAAGCCAGATGTGGATGTCCTGGGCTGGCACGGTTACACGTGGTCTGCGGTCGTGAGGCCGGTTGGACACTGCCAAATTCTCTAAAACAAAGTTGGAAGCGGTTTAGCGGAGAAGTGAACATTCAATTCTCTGGCAACAGTTCCGGTGGACATTCCTGCAGTCAGCATGCCAATTCCAAGCGCCGTCAAAACTTGAGACATCTGTGGCATTGTATTGTGTGACAAAACTGCACGTTTTAGAGTGGCCTTTTATTGTCTCCATTACAAGTTGAACCTGTGTAATGATCATGCTGTTTAATCAGCTTCTTGATATGCCACACCTGTCAGGTGGATGGATTATCCTGACAAAGGAGAAATGCTCACTAACAGGGATATAAACACAACATTTGAGAGAGAAAAGCTTTTTGTGCATATGGAACATTTCTGGGATCTTTTATTTCAGAAAGAAATTTGGGACCAGCACTTTACATGTTGTGTTTATATTTTTGTTCAGTGTGTATTTCATATTTTTGTAAATATAAATAGAACGTTTTGATATTGAATCCCTTTGGGTTGAAGCAGAGGCTGCTGGGTATGTGTTATCTTAGATGAGCTCTGGGGCCCGGCCTGACTGAAAGCAAAAAAGATCTGTCACCATGGGGATCAAAGTGTATCAGTGGATTTACACCAATCGCTCCACTTGATCCTGTCATAATATTAAAACGCCATCAAATGGAGCTGTGTTGTAATTTGTTGTTTTGCGACAGAGTTTTAAAATCCCCCGGACACCCAGACAAGCCCTACTTGAAACACTGGAGTGTGCTTGAGAGGGGAGAAGAAGAAAGTGTAAAGAGATTGTAATCAAAACAAACCGGCCAGCTCGAGCCTCAGATCTCCCATTAACTATTCATGTCCGGGGACTGAAAGTGATTGTCAGTCCTTTAATCAAAAGAAGGTCACGCTAATTTGAGCTCCCGGGCTCCTGTAGAGAAAGCATTTGTTGTTAATCCTCCTCATTCTTGTTTGTGGTGATGGTGTTGTGGTGTTTGTTTGTATCTTCAAGACAGAAGTGCTCCCTGTCCCCTGAATGGTCTCAAATGGCTATTGCATTATCTAACACTCATAAAATAAAATGTTTTGTGTAACACGCTTCGCAAACAACATTGTAGACTAATACTTACTTATGGGCCCTTTCCAACAATAATAAATTAAAATATTGAGAAATTGTAGAATAAATGTTTAAATATATATACAAATAATAACATGATAAATAGAATAATTAGAACAAAGGGAATAAATACACTATGAGTAACGATAACTTGGCTATATAGACAAGGTACCAATGTCCAGGGGTACAAGGTAACTGAGTTTGAAATTTGACTAGCCTGTGGTTGTTGAAGAATAATGCCTATACTTAAGGCTTGGTGTATGTGTGTATGACTGTGCGTGTGTGTGCGTGTGTTTCTGTGTGTGTGTGCGTGTGTGTGTGTGTGTGTGTGTGTGTCTGATTGTGCATGCATGCCTGTGTGTGTGTGTATATGCACGTCTGCATGTCTGCATGTATGTGTCTCACCATCCCAACAGTCAACATCATATACCTTAGTGTGGATGAGAGCTTGACGGCCATTTTGTCCTACAACTCTCACCTCACAAATAATTTCCCTACCAGTGCTGTTGCTAGCTTGATTCTTAACCATGCTTGTCATGCAGAACACACACTGTATCACAGAGAAGGAATTCAGAGGAAAAAACCCTGGGAGACCAGGCAACTACTTACAAAACTAGTCAGAAGTTTGGACACAGCTACTCATTCCGTTTTTTCTTTCTTTTTACTATTTTCCACATTTTAGAATAATAGTGAAGACATCAAAACTATTAAATAACACATATGGGATCATGTTGTAACAAAACAAGTGTTACACAAATCTAAGTATATTTTATATTTGACATTCTTTAAAATAGCCACCCATTGCCTTTGGTCACTTTGCACACTCTTGGCATTCTCTCAACCAGCTTCATGAGGTAGTCACCTGGAATGCTTAACACTTAAGCAGCATGGCTACCACAGCATTCTGCAGCAATACGCCATCCCATCTGGAGTGCGCTTAGTGAGACTTTTTCAACAGGACAATGACCCAAAACATTCCTTCAGGCTGTGTAAGGGCTATTTGACCAAGAAGTGGAGTAATGGTGCTCCATCAGATGACCTGGCCTCCACAATAACCTGACCTCAACCCAATTGAGATGGTTTTGGGATGAGTTTTGGGATGAGCCAACAAGTGCTCAGCATATGTGTGAACTCCTCAAGGCTGTTGGAAAAGCATTCCTCATGAAGCTGGTAGAGAGAATGCCAAGAGTGTGCAAAGCTATCCTCGAGGTAAAGGGTGGCTTCTTCGGAGAATCTCATATATAACATGTTTTTTTTTCAACACTTTTTTGGTTAATACATGATTCCATATGTGTTATTTCATAGTTTTGATGTCTTCACTATTATTCTACAATGTAGAAAATAGTAAATATAAAGAAAAACCCTGGAATGAGTACTGTAGGTGTGTCCAAACGTTTGACTGGTACTGCAGGAGCACACACACATACAACTGCACGCTCACACACATTACTAACCGCAGTGAGTAGGAGACATGGAAATGAACAATAGAACACCCAACCAAATTGGATTAAGAGTGTCATCTAATATGGAAAAAGCTTTTCTGTTCTACAATGAAATGAAACAGTGAGTCATCTAACACCGCTTTGCACTGATACCCTGTAAAAAAAGAGAGAGCTACTTTGAAAAATGTGGCACTAGCTTTTTGGCAGAAAAACTATTGAGATTCACAACGGATCAGAGAGCAAGGAGACGGAGAGAGGAAGAAAAGAGAGGCCTACACAGCGAGAGATGATCCTTCATTTACACATCCACCATCAACCCTAGCAGCAGTAAAAAAACTAAGTGGGGTGGGGCATGCGGGGGGTGTCAATGAAAATATTCTGGTGATTAATCGTTCAGCAGTCTTATGTCTTGGGGGTAGAAGTTGTTAAGGATGCCTTTTGGACCGAGGCGCTCCAGCTTGGACCGAGGCGCTCCAGCTTGCCTTGCGGTAGCAGACAGAACAGTTTATGATTTGGGTGACTGGAGTCTTTGACAATTTTTGGGCCTTCTTCAGACACCGCCTAGTATATACTTCCTGGATGGCAGGAAACTTGGCCCCAGTGATGTACTGGGCGGTACTACCCTCTGTAGCGCAATACAGTCAGATGCCGAGCAGTTGCCATACCAGGCGGTGATGCAACCGGTCAGGATGCTCTTGATGGTGCAGCTGTAGAACGTTTTGAGGATCTGGGGACTCATGCCACATCTTTTCAGTCTCGACTTTCTTGGTGTACTTGCACCATGATAGTTTATATGTGATGTGGACACCAAGGAACTTGAAACTCTTGACCAGCTCCACTACAGCCCTGTCGAAGGGAATGGGAGCATGTTTGGCCCTCTTCTTGTAGTCTACGATCATCTCCTTTATCTTGGTCACATTGAGGGAGAGGTTGTTGTCCTGGCACAACACTGCCAGGTCTCTGACCTCCTCCCTATAGACTGTCTCATCGTTGTCGGTGATCAGGCCTACCCCCGTTGTGTCATCAGAAACTTAATGATGGTGTTGGAGTTGTGCTTGGCCACATAGTTGTGGGTGAACAGGGAGTACAGGAGGCCACCATGTTGAGGATCAGTGTGGCAGATGTTTTACCACCTGGGGGTGGCCTGTCAGGAAGTCCAGGATCCAGTTACAGAGGGAGGTGTTTAGTCTCAGGGTCTTTAGCTTAGTGATGCGCTTTGTGGGAATTATGGTGTTGAACGCTGAGCTGTAGTCAATGAACAGCATTCTCATGTAGGTGTTCCTTTTGTCCTTGTGGGAAAGGGCAGTGAGGAGTGAGTTTGAGATTGCATCATCTGTTGGGGCGGTATGCGGATATAGGTTGGTAGTCATTTAAACAGGTTACATTCACTTTTTTGAGCACAGAGACTATGTTGGTATGCTTGAAACATGTAGGCATTACAGACTCAGTCAGGTAGAGGTTGAAAATGTGTGCATGCTCTGAGTAAACTTTTGGTAATCCATCTAGCCCCATGGCCTTGTCAATGTTGACCTGTTCAAAATTCAAAAGGCACTCGCACATCTGAGCAATCTTTTTTGCAGGTGCATGGTAACAGTTGAACAAGACGAAGGCAAAAGGAAACCGCACACTGCTCTTGATAGTATCACTGATCTTTAATAAGCTTCACGTATCGGACACATGGCCTTCGTCAGAGATTTTGTGAGTTTTATTAAGTTAGCACCCTTATGTAGACCTAGCCCCGCCCACATCCGTTCCAAGCATCGAAAGGGGTTGGAGGCAAAGGAAAAACAAGTGCTACCAAATATAACAAAATGGATATCATAAATATTCTATTAAAGTGTGTAAATAAGACGTAGCAAACACGTCTGTAAAACCACAATGAGGACATAGACCTACCGAGCAAGTTTTCATTAGTCATTGGGTACATCATACGAAAAACATCATGTAATCTTAAATAGGTGCATAATTCATGTTCAAATTCACAACATAACATATGTAGGCATTTCATCATTAAGACCTTTAGGAAATAATGTCTGGAGGGTGAAAATCCCAAAACATTCTCTTTTACTCAGAGTATTATTTATATCACCTCCCCTGTCTGATATCTTAACTTTCTCTATGACACAAAATCTAAAGGTAGAAATGTTATGTTTTAGGTCATAAAAATGTACTGCGACTGGATAATCCCTGTCATTTCTCCTGATTGATCATTCATGTTTGCGGGTGGTGGAACACGTAATAATGTAATATATTTGGAACCGTTTTCCTGCGTGTGGGTGGCAGAAATATTCACATACATCATGTTGTTGCACTGTGCGCATCCTCTGTATTTATAGCTACCATTTGGTAGAGGGCGTAAAAGAGCCTGGCTAATTTTATTTTGTGAATGGCAGTTGGCATCAACCAATTTAGCGCGTAAATTGCGACCTCTCCTATACACAATAAGAGGTGGATTTTTAAATTCAGCCTGCAAAGCTGGGTCCGATGATAAAATATGCCAGTGTTTCTTGACCGCATCTCCCACTTTTCACGAGTTCAAAGTATATGTAGTTGTGAACATTACGGAGTGTTCTTTAGCTTTAGTATATGTAGTTGTGAACATTACAGAGTGTTCTTTAGCTTTAGTATATGTAGTTGTGAACATTACGGAGTGTTCTTTAGCTTTAGTATATGTAGTTGTGAACATTACGGAGTGTTCTTTAGCTTTAGTATATGTAGTTGTGAACATTACGGAGTGTTCTTTAGCTTTAGTATATGTAGTTGTGAACATTACGGAGTGTTCTTTAGCTTTAGTATATGTAGTTGTGAACATTACGGAGTGTTCTTTAGCTTTAGTATATGTAGTTGTGAACATTACGGAGTGTTCTTTAGCTTTAGTATGTGTAGTTGTGAACATTACGGAGTGTTCTTTAGCTTTAGTATATGTAGTTGTGAACATTACGTTGTGTGCTTTAGTATATGTAGTTGTGAACATTACGGAGTGTTCTTTAGCTTTAGTATATGTAGTTGTGAACATTACGGAGTGTTCTTTAGCTTTAGTATATGTAGTTGTGAACATTACGAAGTGTTCTTTAGCTTTAGCAAGTCTTTTTTGTAGCATTTCATTTAGTGTTCTTCCCAATGCCAAATTAAAAGCTTCATTCACACATCGTGGCAAATAGCCTCTTTTAAGAAACCTAGTGTCACGATCGTTGGAAGCATACTCGGACCAACAGCGTGATCTGGGTTCCACATATTTTTATTTAATTATTTAAGTGAACCACACAACAAAACTATAAAGAATAAACAAAACATGACGACAATGGAGTGCCCACATGCAACTACACATAAACAATATCCCACAAAACACAGGTGGAAAAATGCTTCTTAAATATGATCCCGGCATCAATGGTACCGGTTCGATGACACACTTCGCACAGCAAGTGCGAGGAGCTGGCACATGCCATACTGGGCTGAGAAGGCGCACTGGAGACCTGGTGCGTGAAGCCGGCATCAATTGTACCGGAACTTTAACACACTTTGCACGGTGAGTATGAGGAGCTGGCACAGGACGTACTGGGCTGTGAAGGCGTACTGGAGACTTGGTGCGTAGAGCTGGCACAAATGGTGCCAGACTGAGAAGGCGCTTTTCAACGCGCCTGGCTGCAGCATACTCGTTTCCACAACCTCTCTCCGGTATCTCTCATTACCTTCTTCTATCGACTCCCACACAGGCTCTGGCTCACTCCCCGGTTCCGCAGACCACCCCATGTGCCCCCCCAAAAATCTTTTAGGGCTGTCTTTTGGGCTTTCTCTGTGGCCGCGAACCACGGCATCGTCGCTGTCCTCCCCTCTCTCCTTGCGTCTCCCGCCAAGGAAGGCCATCCTGTCCTGCCAGGATTTTCCCCCAAGTCCAGGATCCCTTCCCATCCAGAATCTCCTCCCAAGTCCATGTTACGCTCTCCTCCTGGGCATGCTGCTTGGTCCTGTTGTGGTGGGATATTCTGTCACGATCGTTGGAAGCATACTCGGACCAACGTGCAGCGTGATCTGGTCTCTGCATCTTTCTATTTAAGTAAGTGAACCACACAACAAAACAATAAAGAATAAACGAAACGTGACGACAATGGAGTGCTAACATGCAACTACACATAAACAATATCCCACCAAACACAGGTGGAAAAATGCTTCTTAAATATGATCCCCAATTAGAAACAATGATAGCCAGCTGCCTCTAATTGGGAATCACACCAAACAGCAACATAGAAAACAAAACTAGAACCTCACATAGAAAATATAAACTAGACTAACCCCCCAGTCACGCCCTGACCTACTTCACCATAGAAAATAAGGACTCGCTATGGTCAGGAAGTGACACATAGTGCATATCTCTGCTGCATGTTGACCTGTTAAAAGGTCTTGCTTACACCGGCTACCGAGAGTGTGACCACACATTTGTCCTTAATAGCTGGTGCTTTCTTACATGCTTCAGTTTTGCTTTCCTCTAAACAAATATAAAAGGCATTTAGCACGTCTAGCAGGCTCACTTCACCTTGAAACTCGCGGCTGGGTTTCCCTTTGTAGTCTGTAATAGTTTGCAAGCCCTGTCCCATCCGATGGGAGTCAGAGCTGATGTAGTAGGATTCAATCTTAGTCCTGTTTTAACGCTTTCCCTATTTGATGGTTTGTGTGAGGGCATAGCGGGATTTCTCATAAGCATCCAGATTGCGGCAGCTCTAGCTTTTAGCTTGGTGTGGATGTTGCCTTTAATCCATGGCTTCTGGTTGGGATATGTACATACGGTCACTGTGGGGATGACGTGGTTGATGCACTTATTGATGAAGCCAGTGACTGAGGTTGTTGGCGCCCTCCCTTGGGTTGTGCCGTAGCGGAGATCTTTGTGGGCTATACTCGGCCTTGTCTCAGGATGGTAAGTTAGTGGTTGAAGATATCCCTCTAGTGGTGTGGGGGCTGTGCTTTGGCAAAGTGGGTGGGGATATATCCTTCCTGTTTGGCTCTGTCCAGGGGTATCATCGGATGGGGCCACAGTGTCTCCTGACCCCTCCTGTCTCAGCCTCCAGTATGATGACTCCTTGCTGTCCCCAGTCCACCTGGCCGTGCTGCTGCTCCAGTTTCAACTGTTCTGCCTGCGGCTATGGAATCCTGACCTGTTCACCGGATGTGCTACCTGTCCCAGACATGCTGTTTTCAAGTCTCTAGAGACAGCAGGAGTGGTAGAGATAATCATAATGATCAGCTATGAAAAGCCAACTGACATTTACTCCTGAGGTGCTGACTTGCTGCACCCTCGACAACTACTGTGATTATTATTATTTGACCATGCTGGTCATTTATGAACATTTGAACATCTTGACCATGTTCTGTTATAATCTCCACCCGGCACAGCCAGAATAGGACTGGCCACCCCTCATAGCCTGGTACCTCTCTAGGTTTCTTCCTAGGTTATGGCCTTTGTAGGGAGTTTTCCCTAGCCACCGTGCTTCTGCACCTGCATTGCTTGCTTGTTTGGGGATTTAGGCTGGGTTTCTGTACAGCACTTTGAGATATCAGCTGATATACAAAGGGCTATATAAATACATTTTATTTGATTTGTGTACTCCTCAATGCTATTGGATGAATCCCGGAACATTTTCCAGTCTTTGTTTGCAAAACAGTCCTGTAGCTTAGCACCACATTTTTCCTTCAGAACAGCCTCAATTCTTGGGGCGTGGACTCTACATGGGGTTTAAAATTGTTCCACATGGATGCTTGTCCATGTTAATTCCAATGCTTCCCACGGTTGTGTCAAGTTTGCTGGATGTCCTTTGGGTGGTGGACCATTGTTGACACACATGGGAAACTGCTGAGCCTGAGCATGAAAAACCCAGCAGTATTGCAGTTCTTGACACAACAGATGTGCCTGGCACCTACTACCATACCCAGTTCAAAGACACTTAAATATTTTTGTCTTTCTCATTCACCCACTGAATTGCGTACAAACACAATCCATGTCTGTTGTCTCACGGCTTAAACATCCTTCTTCAGCCTAGGGTCTATTTGTCTCCACTTCCTGTCTGACTGACATGCCCGAAGTAAACTGCCTGTTACTCAGGCCAGGATATGCATATAATTGGTACCATTGGATAGAAAACACTTTGACGTTTGTAGAAATGTTAAAATAATGTATGAGACTATAACACAATTGATATGGTAGGAAAAAATCAAAAGAAAACCAACCGGAAAATTTGTTTTTTGAGAGCCCATGCTCTTTCAATGGAAAGCTTTGGGTTCTATGCAATTCCAGCTCCCAGATTGCAATTCCTATGGCTTCCATAGATGCTAACAGTCTTTGTTCAAGGTTTCAGGCTTGTTTCTTCCCAAACGAGGAAGAATTTAGAGTTTTGGTACTGGGAGTCAGAGTTGGAAATCAGTCTGTGCGCGTGTGCCGAAGAGGATGCACACTTGCTTATTTGGCTTTTCAATTGAACATACTTCTTTCCGTATGAAATATTATAGTTTAATTATATTTTAGGGTACCTGAGGATTAAATAGAAACAAAATATTTTGACTTGTTTTATCAAAGTTTCGTGATAGCTTTTTGGATTCCTTTCTCTGCCAGTTGAACGAGTGGATAACTCAAATCGATGGTTTCAACTAAACTGACTTTTTGGGATATAAAGAAGATTTTATCTAACAAAACGTCCATGAATGTTGTAGAAGATTTTCGAAAAGTAAGTGAATATTTAATCGCTATTTGTAATTTTACGAGCCTGTGCTTGGTTGAAAATATTTTGATGTGGGGCGCCGTTGTAAAGCCTATTGTAAATCGGACAATGCAATTAGATTAACAAGAATTTAAGCTTTTAACCGATATAAGACACTTGTATGTACCTGGATGTTTAATATCCATCATTTTTATGATTATTTATTTGAATTGCATGCCCTCCAATTTCACCGGAAGTTGTCGACAGGCCCTATTAAGCTGTTTCTCCCCTTAATCTACACTGATTGAAGTCGAATTAATATGTGACATTAATAAGGGATCATAGCTTTCACCTCAATTCACCTTGTCAGGCTACGTCATGGAAAGAACAGGTGTTCCTAATGTCTTGTGCATGTCTCTCTTTGTATTCATGAGAATACTTGGGAACAGATTTCCTAAAATGTAAATAACGTTAAGCTGAATTCATGGGGATTTTACTGTCTTTTTTATCCCAAAAATTTGGGGGGCCTGTCGCCGACCCCTGCTCTACCTCCTCTCCCCTTTGGCTACACACACAGTCATAGTAAAATGCATACTCTAACCACTCAGACACACTAACACTCACTTTCCAAATGTGATTTAGCAGTGGAAGCATTTCGCTCCCTTTTTCCTTAAACATTGTCCATCTGTATCTGTTTCTGTTGATCAATTTCATCCAGTCTGCCTTGGGATGGGTATTACGTAGGACGGCTCTGGGCACTGATTCCCCACCGACCCTCATGTAGCACTGCCCGGGTATTGCCCGTGGTCGTAAAAGCCCCATTGTCCTTCAGATGTGTGTGAGAGAGCCTGTGTTATAGTCTTATAGGCAATGAAGCAACTTATAAGTGTAAGATGTGGAAGTGAATGCATGTTGTACTCCATGAATATGCATGAGTGTGTGTGTGTGGTACCACCTACTTTGTCCTTTGTTTACATCAAGCACATTAAATCAATGTCATTCCATACTTGCATCTCAGGTTATCCGTCCTAGCATCATTCCATGCTTGAATATTGTCTCAGTTTTTCTTGATGAACCCATACCTCCATTATTGAAGAGTTTCTCAGGTTTCTTGATGAACCCATACCTCCATTATTGAAGAGTTTCTCAGGTTTCTTGATGAACCCATTCCTCCATTGTTGAAGGTAATCTCAGTTTGTCCTGATGAAAAACACAGATTGTGGACGGACAATCAATGCTGTCACTTCCAATTCTGAAATCAGTATAATCAGTTGAATACCACCGTCATCCTGGAGAAACCAGTATAATGAATTGCATACCACCGTCATCCTGGAGAAACCAGTACAATGAATTGCATACCACCGTCATCCTGGAGAAACCAGTATAATGAATTGCATACCACCGTCATCCTGGAGAAACCAGTATAATGAATTGCATACCGGCAGCATCCTGGAGAAACCAGTATAATGAATTGCATACCACCGTCATCCTGGAGAAACCAGTATAATGAATTGCATACCACCGTCATCCTGGAGAAACCAGTATAATGAATTGCATACCGGCAGCATCCTGGAGAAACCAGTATAATGAATTGCATACCACCGTCATCCTGGAAAAACCAGTATAATGAATTGCATACCGGCAGCATCCTGGAGAAACCAGTATAATGAATTGCATACCACCGTCATCCTGGAAAAACCAGAATAATAAATTGCATACCGGCAGCGTCCTGGAGAAACCTGTATTTCACTTTTTTTCTGATTTTCTTTCTTCAGGTTAAGACAGTGTAAGCACTGCATTGTTTCATGAGAGGATCGGGGTTAACTGTGCTGTATGTGACTGGAGACGGGAGAGTTACAGGTAATGTAGTCGGATGAAGAGAGTGAATTATAAGCCCCAGCGGTGTATGAAGAATCAAATTGGGTCATTAAAAGTGGTGTTAAGTGCTGTGGCACTGGTAGCTTGCTGTTTATGTGCTGTTTATGTGTGCATGTGAGTGTGTGTGTGTGTGTTTGTGTGCTGCCATCAGCCAAATAAAAGTCACACACCCAGTATTCTGTAAAGAAATGTTAAGAAACTTGTTCCATCATGCTGATGAGTTCAGTAATGCAATTTCGTAGTGACCCCTGACACCGTGGTAGTGACCCCTGACACCGTGGTGGTGACCCCCGACAGACAGGGGAGCCAGGTCACTGTGGTGCTGATCCTTGACAGACAGGGGAGCCAGGACACTGTGGTGGTGACCCCTGACAGACAGGGGAGCAAGGACAGTGTGGTGGTGACCCACGATAGACAGAGGAGCCAGGACAGTGTGGTGGTGACCGCCGGTAGACAGGGGTGCCAGGCCATTGTGGTGGTGACCACCGGGCAGACAGGGGAGCCAAGATGCTGCTCTTCAACACATAATCTCAGATCAGACGGAGGGGACATAGGGGACAGCAAGGACAGAGGAGTCAGAGAGGGCAGAGGGGAGAAAGTTGGACAGGGAGGACAGAGGAGACAGGGAGGAAAGAGGAGACCAAGAGGACAGAGGAGCCAAAGAGGACACACACAAATAAAGACACAAACAAATAAGGATACAAATCAAATCACATTAATTTATATAGCCCTTCGTATATCAGCTGATATCTCAAAGTGCTGTACAGAAACCCAGCCTAAATCCCCAAACCGCAAGCAATGCAGGTTTTGAAGCACGTTGGCTAGGAAAAACTCCCTAGAAAGGCCAAAACCTAGGAAGAAACCTAGCCTAGGAATCAGGCTATGAGGGGTGGCCAGTCCAATTCTGGCTGTGCCGGGTGGAGATTATAACAGAACATGGCAAAGATGTTCAAATGTTCATAAATGACCAGCAAGGTCAAATAATAATAATCACAGTAGTTGTCGAGGGTGCAGCAAGTCAGCACCTCAGGAGTAAATGTCAGTTGGCTTTTCATAGCCGATCATTAAGAGTATCTCTACCACTCCTGCTGTCTCTAGAGACTTGAAAACGGCATGTCTGGGACAGGAAGCACGTCCGGTGAACAGGTCAGGATTCCATAGCCGCAGGCAGAACAGTTGAAACTGGAGCAGCAGCACGGCCAGGTGGACTGGGGACAGCAAGGAGTCATCATGCCAGGTAGTCCTGAGGCATGGTCCTAGGGTTCAGGTCCTCCGAAAAAGAGAAAGAGAGAAAGAGAGCATACTTAATTAAATTCACACAGGACACCGGATAAGACAGGAGAAGTACTCCAGATATAACAAACTGACCCTAGCCCCCCGACACACAAACTACTGCAGCATAAATACTTGAGGCTGAGACAGGAGGGGTCAAGAGACACTGTTGCCCCATCCGATGATACCCCTGGACAGGGTATAAACAGGAAGGATATAACCCCACCCACTTTGCCAAAGCACAGCCCCCAGACCACCATCTTCAACCGCCAACTTACCATCCTGAGACAAGGCCAAGGATAGCCCACAAAGATCTCCACAAAGGCACAACCCAAGGGGGGGAGCCAACCCAGACAGGAAGATCAACAGTGACTGAACCCACTCAAGTGACGCAGCCCTCCTAGGGCCGGCATGAAAGAGCACCAATAAGCCAGTGACTCAGCCCCTGTAATAGGGTTAGATGCAGAGAATCCCAGTGGAAAGAGGGGAACCGTCCAGGCAGAGACAGCAAGGGCGGTTCGTTGCTCCAGAGCCTTTCCGTTCACCTTCACACTCCTGGGCCAGTCTACACTCAATCATATATGACCCACTGAAGAGATGAGTCTTCAGTAAAGACTTAAAGGTTGAGACCGAGTTTGCGTCTCTCACATGGGTAGGCAGGCCATTCCATAAAAATCGAGCTCTATAGGAGAAAGCCCTGCTTCCATCTGTTTGCTTAGAAATTCTAGGGACAATTAGGAGGCCTGCGTCTTGTGACCGTAGCGTATGTGTAGGTATGTATGGCAGGACCAAATCAGAGAGATAGGTAGGAGCAAGCCCATGTAATTCTTTGTAGGTTAGCAGTAAAACCTTGAAATCAGCCCTTGGCTTGACAGGAAGCCAGTGTAGGGAGGCTAGCACTGGAGTAATATGATAAAACATTTTTGGTTCTAGTCAGGATTCTAGCAGCCATATTTAACACTAACTGAAGTTTATTTAGTGCTTTTTCCGGGTAGCCGGAAAGTAGAGCATTGCAGTAGTCTAACCTAGAAGTAACAAAAGCATGGATACATTCTTCTGCATAATTTTTGGACAGAAAGTTTCTGGTTTTTGCAATGTTACATAGATGGAAAAAATCTGTCCTTGAAACAGTTTTGATATGTTCGTCAAAAGAGAGCTCAGGGTCCAGAGTAGCGCTGAGGTCCTTCACAGTTTTATTTGAGACGACTGTACAACCATTAAGATTAATTGTCAGATTCAACAGAAGATCTCTTTGTTTCTAGGGACCTAGAATAGCATCTCTGTTTTGTCCAAGTTTAAAACTAGAAAGTTTGCACTTCCTTATGTCTGAAACACAGGCTTCTAGCGAGGGCAATTTTGGGGCTTCACCATGTTTCATTGTAATGCACAGCTGTGTGTCATCCGCATAGCAGTGAAAGTTAACATTATTTTTTCGAATGAGATCCCCAAGAGGTAAAATTATATAGTGAAAACCATAATGGTCCTAAAACGGAACCTTGAGGAACACTGAACACTTTACAGTTGATTTGTCAGAGGACAAACCATTCACAGAGACAAACTGATATCTTTCCGACAGATAAGATCTAAACCAGGCCAGAACTTGTCCGTGTAGACCAATTTGGGTTTCCAGCATCTCCAAAAGAATGTGGCGATCGATAGTATCAAAAGCAGCAATAAGGTCTAGGAGCTCGAGGACCGATGCAGAGCCTCGGTCTGATGCCATTAAAAGGTAATTTACCACCTTCACAATTGTAGTCTCAGTGCTATAATAGTGTCTAAAACCAGACTGAAGCATTTCATATACATTGTTTGTCTTTAGGAAGGCAGTGAGTTGCTGTGCAACAGCTTTTTCTAAAATAAATTGAGAGGAATGGAAGATTCAATAAAGGCCAATAGATTTTAAATATCCTGGGTCAATGTCTGGCTTTTTCAAGAGAGTCTTTATTACTGCCACTTTATTACTGACTCACTAAAGTGAGTTTGGTACACATCCGGTGGATTGAGAGCCGTTTATTATGTTCAACATAGGAGGGCCAAGCACAGGAAGCAGCCTTTTCAGTAGTTTAGTTGGAATAGGGTCCAGTACGCAGCTTGAAGGTTTAGAGGCCATGATTGTGTCAAGAGATTTAGTACTAAAACACTTGAGTCTCTCTTCATCCTAGGTCCTGGCAGAGTTGTGCAGAGGACAACTGGACAACTGAGCTTTGAAGGAATACACAGATTTAAAGAGGAGTCCGTAATTTGCTTTCTAATAATAATTTGAATAAAAATAATGCACACACACACACACACACACACACACACACACACACACACACACACACACACACACACACGCACACTTATTAATAGTGTCAATGCATTTTAAGATACCCACATACATGCTCACCCAGCCTCACCCACTGCAACAAGTCTGTACATAGACATATCCACAACTAGGATTATATCACACCAGCATGAGTGAATCCAGTGAACTGAGATGTATAATGACTAGTTAAGACCACTAACTGCAGTTTGGAAGACCACTAATTGATTAATACACAGAGTGATTCAGACAAGCATATCTCATAATGCTTCGCAAAATCATATCACTGTGAAACATCAGCGATCCAAGAAAATGTCTTGGCTGTGACTTTATCAGGGAGGCCAAACAAGCACAAGCAGTCATGCTGCTGAAAAATGTATTCAAGTGGTTTTGATCCGATGTTAGTCAGAAGTCTCTGGGCCCCGAGGGTTTCACTTCTCAGATAGATAATGATGCAGAAGCCAGTGTGTGTGTGTGTGTGTGTGTGTGTGTGTGTGGGGGGGGGGGGGGTTACATGTGTGTTAAAATGTGTTTGTGTTTGTGTGTGTATTTTATGTGCAAGGTTTGTGTGTGCTCACTCGTGTGTGTGATCACAGTTCGGGCCCTCTGATCCCTCCTCCACTACCCAGAGAACAGCATGCTATCCAGGGGATAGCTCTGATCTAATGTGATATCAATCAAACAGCCTCTACTAATCCGTCCTCCACTACCCAGTGTTATCCACCAGAGTACTGGTCCTTCACATGTCTCAGAATAACTGAAACCAATTTATGAAAGGAGAGCAAACACAACAAATCAGGGCCCTCCAAAATACTTAGTGTCCTAGTCGGGTCACTGTGATTAGTGTCTGAGTCTCATTGATGTGATTAGTGTCTGAGTCTGATGAAATTAGTGTCTGAGTCTGGGTGACGTGCGTAGTGTCTGAGTGGGTGATGCGAGTAGTGTCTGAGTCTGGACACTGTGAGTAGTGTCTGAGTCTGGACACTGTGAGTAGTGTCTGAGTCTGGACACTGTGAGAAGTGTCTGAGTCTGGACACTGTGAGTAGTGTCTGAGTCTAGACACTGTGAGTAGTGTCTGAGTCTGGACACTGTGAGTAGTGTCTGAGTCTGGACACTGTGAGAAGTGTCTGAGTCTGGACACTGTGAGTAGTGTCTGAGTCTGGTAATGTGAGTAATGTCTGAGTCTGGTAATGTGAGTAGTGTCTGAGTCTGGACACTGTGAGTAGTGTCTGAGTCTGGACACTGTGAGTAGTGTCTGAGTCTGGACACTGTGAGAAGTGTATGAGTCTGGACACTGTGAGTAGTGTCTGAGTCTGGACACTGTGAGAAGTGTCTGAGTCTGGACACTGTGAGAAGTGTCTGAGTCTGGACACTGTGAGTAGTGTCTGAGTCTAGACACTGTGAGTAGTGTCTGAGTCTGGACACTGTGAGTAGTGTCTGAGTCTGGACACTGTGAGAAGTGTCTGAGTCTGGACACTGTGAGTAGTGTCTGAGTCTGGTAATGTGAGTAATGTCTGAGTCTGGTAATGTGAGTAGTGTCTGAGTCTGGACACTGTGAGTAGTGTCTGAGTCTGGACACTGTGAGTAGTGTCTGAGTCTGGACACTGTGAGAAGTGTATGAGTCTGGACACTGTGAGTAGTGTCTGAGTCTGGTAATGTGAGTAATGTCTGAGTCTGGTAATGTGAGTAGTGTCTGAGTCTGGACACTGTGAGTAGTGTCTGAGTCTGGACACTGTGATTAGTTTCTGAGTCAGTGACGTGATTCTCTGTGTCGTCACATAAGGTATATTGTGATTTGGGAGAAATGGGTGGGGTGTGAAGTGTGTTTGCTGGTGAGCTAACACAATAAGGGTTCTGACATATTGTTACCAACGGTAACTGCAAGGACCGTGGATCTCTCACAATTAGAGAAATGAGGATGTCCCCTGGGACGGGCCCTACACACAGTCCCACACGTAGAGAAACAGACAAACACAGGAATAGACTCACACAGACAGGAACACACACACACAGACAGGAACACACACACACATTTTCCCATTAAAAACCCTACAGACAGTCCCACACAGAAACACACACAAACAGACATACACACACACGAACACAAACAAAACACACAAATTGTGAAGGCGTCTACTAAAACAACGCCAGCAAAATTGGTTTCTAGTGCCTGGGAGTTGACAGAGAGGAGAAATGAGAGGAGTTAGATCTCAGCAGTAAACAACCTTTTACTCAGAGGTTCTGAAGCTAAGAGTTCTTCTCGGCTTGTGTTGTGTGTGTGGTGTGTGTGTGGTGTGTGCGTGGTCTGTGTGAAAGAGTACAGTACATGTTTGCGTGTTTGTGAACCAAGCTGACAGTGTTTTTGCATTTTCAAGTTTATGAAATGCATGTGGAATGTGACACTGCAGATCCCTGGCCCTTTCAGTGTGACTGTCTGTTTTCCAGACTGTAAAGACATTTGTCTACTAGGGCATGGGACATTCCAATCCTCCTCCTCTCCATTAAATGAGCTTTGTTACCCACAATGTAGTGGGCTTTCCCTCTTTGTGAATCGTGTACGTTCACTTAGACACAGCACATCCCATTTCTTATGGGATATTACATTTATTCCAGATAATTTTTACTTCAATGTGTTTTTCTAATCAAATTATTGAAGTATAGAAATGCTTCTCTCACACAATATCGTTGACCGCTATAAGCATTTCATGAATAGCAGAGTGAACAGTATTCTATTTCATTCTAGACCCGTAATTAACAATATATAAAATCATGGTTACTTATTTGTCTGTGTTGTTCATGTGTGCAGTTCATATAACCAATGACCATCAATATAACTGCTGTGTATTTATGTATCTAACGATGTACATTATTCACAGCTTGACTGTCCTTATGGACCCTGGGTGCCTCTGATAGTCTCCCAAGTGGGTCTCCCGAGTGGCACAGTGGTCTAAGGCACTGCATCTTAGTGCAAGAGGTGTCATAACAGTCCCTGGTTCAAATTCAGGCTGTCTCACATCTGGCTGTGATTGGGAGTCCCATAAGGCAGTGCACAATTGGCCCAGAGTCATCCGGCGTAGGCCGTCATTGTAAATAAGAATTTGCTCTTAACTGACTTGAAAGTTAAATAAATGTTAAATACATTTAAAAATAGTAATGTCAGCCCACCACATAGATCACATCACAATCCACAGTAGCCAAGGCATGTTGACTTCTCAACATGAACAATAAGATTGGATTCATTTTCATATTTTAAGCATAAAATAGTTACCTTTGCCTCCTTGCACACAAAATCCCTAGGGCTTCAACTTTACATTAAAAAGCCTAAAAAAAACAACAACTCTCCCTCGTTGTCATCAAGATAAACTATTCAATCGCACAGATACGAGAGTCCACACATGCACGCCCACGTGCGACCGCAGATACAGTACTTCTCTAGCATCAACTCTGTGGATGAGAAAACCTTTTTTTTTCTCTTCAGTTTTTCTTTGTCTTTCGGGAAAAACAGTGGTGCTTTGTTTAACTTCTTGTCTATTATCGCTGCTTGCGGTGCCAACAGGACAATCGAAACAACGACAAAGCCTTTACTTAAAACGGAATGAACGTTCAACCACTGGATCTATCTGTGTATAACGCTTCATTGGTGGATCTGAGAGGCAATGCTTTTGCTGGAAGTGTCGCTTTGAGGGAGAACTGAGGGAGACCAGATAGAGCAGTTTCTCAATCTCCAGAGGGATCCCCTCTCTCTCTCTGTCGCTTAAAATGTAGGATCTGGCCTTTAGTCATGACGCATTACAAACTGGTTGGTGGTTGATGATGATCATGTTACCCATTTATTCATTCTTTAGCCATGGGTTGGTCTCAATAGTCTAACTTGGTCTCAACACTCATCTCAAAAGTAATTTCCTTTCCTCACTGGAATCAAAGGATAAGGAAAGCAATATCCTGATCCTACCAAGCATTCATTTTCAACGTATTGTTCCATGTAGATATAGGGGAAAGGAATCACTTGATAATTGAGATGCAACCCTTGCCTGACTATATAAAAATGGACAGTTAGACATGTGGTAAAAAATATATTATCTCTTCAGACTAGGGGTGTTAATGGGTAACTGTTAGTTGGTTAGCCACCGAAAATAAATGGGACTGTCGTGCTTATCGGTCTATAGGTTAATTTGCATAATTGTGTGGAATTAACTTGGTGTCAGAATTTAACATATCTCATCAGTCATAAAACCAGAACAGTGTCGGAGTCGACCTGAATTATTACTTTGCCAAAAATAGTAATGTACAGTGAGTTTATAGAGCTGGAAAGTAGCTTAGCGTCAGCTAATGTCTCTGTCTCCTGTCAGAGTGAGCCGTGAGCAAGCCAGAGAGGAGACTCGTTGCCAGGCAACTCACAAACGCAGGCTGCTGCAGCACAGGAGAAACACACAGCAGCTAACAACAACAGCTAAGCGAGCAACCAAACTAATTTCTCAACATTTCTCTCCTTTTCTACTGTTTTTACATCAACTTTATTTTGTTGCCCAGAAGCCCAGTGTATTATCCTAGACCAGTGGTGTAAAGTACTTTAGTAAAAATACTTTAAAATACTACTGAAGTATTTTTGGGGGATATCTGTACATTGCTTTACAATTTATATTTTTGGCAACTTTTACTTTACTACATTCCTAAAGAAAATAATGTAGTTTGTACTCCATACATATATACCCATACATACCCTGACACCCAAAAGTACTAGATTTTAACAGAAACATTGTCCAATTCACACACACTTATCAAGAGCACATCCCTGCTCATCTCTACTGCGTCTGATGCGGCGGACTCACTAAACACAAATGCTTTGTTTGTGAATGATGTCTGACATCAATAAAAAAAAGATTTTAAAAAAGTGTGCCATCTAGTTTGCTTAATATAAGGAATTTGAAATAATGTATACTTTTACTTCAATTCTTAATGGAAAATGTCAATTCCTTGTACCCATGCCATGCATAGTATTTAGGTCACCTCATTTTACTGTTTGGAATGAATACAACCCATACAAGCTGGGTTAGTCAGCAGAATTGACAAAAATGTCCCTCTCTACTTTAGACCATAGGACGCACTGGCCTTCCAGGTACAGCAACATCATACTTGAGGTATATATGGTATTATGACAGTACAAACGTGTTATTTTACAGGACCCAGACACTTTGTGACAAGGAGAAATTACCTTATAACATTATGACACATGTATCAGAACTATTTGTAACTCATCGGCTGGCCATTACTCTTACCTATGTAGATACAATGCATGGAGTACATGTATAACATTTTTGCATCTATTTTCTTTTTAAAGGTATTTGTCATATTCATTAATTCAAATATGTCATCATTTCCTGAAATGTAGTTCTCTCTCTCTCTCGGGCTCGCTCTCTGTCTCGCTCTCTGTCTCTCTCTGTCTCGCTCTCTGTCTCGCTCTCTGTCTCTCTCTCTCGGGCTCGCTCTCTGTCTCTCTCTCTCGGGCTCGCTCTCTGTCTCGCTCTCTGTCTCGCTCTCTGTCTCTCTCTCTCTCTCTCTCAGGCTCGCTCTCTGTCTCGCTCTCTGTCTCGCTCTCTGTCTCGCTCTCTGTCTCTCTCTCGGGCTCGCTCTCTGTCTCGCTCTCTGTCTCACTCTCTCTCTCTGTGTAGTAGGATCTCCATGAGCTGACGCCAGGACGGATGGATGGAAAAGAAGTCAACACAGTGTTTTTTGTTCATATCACAACTGTATTAATGCACACAATAAGAATGCTAATTCTTTAACAATATGCTTTCATACGTCTTGATTAGATGTCCCTCATACACAGAAAACGGTCAATGTTGAAGTTGTGTGAATACGTGACCTTCAGTGTCAACAGACAGTTGTTGATGAAAAATACTGTATATTCTGTATATTTTTTATTTTAAGAAAAGGATTTAGTATTCTTGATGAGAAAAAAAGTAGTCCTTGTTAATGTGTAATGTTGAAGTCTTTGATTTGAGCTCAATACAGAATACCATGGGGTGGGTCCAGGTCTCGAAAGCAGTTGTTTTTGGATTAATCAGACTTGGAGATTCATGAAGATATGGAGCAATATCCGATGAGTGAAAACTGAGGGTTTTTCAACAACAAAAACGTACACTTTTTTAGAATTGCAGAACAAACACTCTGTCTGTAAGTGTGTAAGTGTGTAAGTGTGTGTGTGTGTATAGCTGTCTGCCAAGTGCAGAGTAAGGTCTGGTGTGACAATATTGTTTATAGTCAGACTAGACTGATACAAGGAAACAAATGCCCTTACCGAAGACATGTCAAATTTGAAAGTTAAAATATAAATGTTAAACTTTAAATTAAACTTTAACTTAGTCCTGGGAGACTACAGTCAAGAACAAGGAATGCCACGTACCTTGAATAACAATAACAACGTACTTACTTATTCACGACAGCTCTCTGAATAAGTCGCTGAACTAGTTTTGGGAAAGAGAATGTTATATTGGTCAGGGGATTCTATAACTGCCACTGCATATGGAGAGTATACAGAACCCTTGACTTTTTTCACATTTTGTTACATTACAGCCTTATTTTAAAATTGATTAAATTGTTTTCCCCCTCATCAATCTACACACAATACCCCATAATGACAAAGCAAAAATAGGTTTTTAGCATTTTTATAAACTGAAATATCACATTTACTTAAGTATTCAGACCCTTTACTCAGTATTTTGTTGAAGCACCTTTGGCGGCGATTTCAGCCTTGAGTCTTCTTGGGATTGACACAACAAGCTTGGCACACCTGCATTTGGGGAGTTTCTCCCATTCTTCTCTGCATATTCTCTAAAGCTCTGTCAGGTTGGATGGGGAGTGTCGCTGCGCAGTTGTTTCCAGGTCTATCCAGAGATGTCCGGGCTCTGGCTGGGCCACTCAAAGACATTCAGAGACTTGTCCCAAAGCCACTCCTGTGTTGTCTTGGCTGTGTGCTTAGATTCGTTGTCTTGTTGGAAGATGAACCTTTACACCAGTCTCGGAGCTCTATTCCTTTGACCGCATGGCTTGGTTTCTGCTATGACATGCATTGTCAACTGTGGGACCTTATATAGATAAGTGTGTGCCTTTACAAATCATGTCCAATCAATTGGATTTACTACATGTGGACTCCAATCAAGGTGTAGAAACATCTCAAGGATGATCACTTGAAACAGGATGCACCTGAGCTTAATTTCGATTCTCAAAGCAAACGGTCTGAATACTCATGTAAATAAGGTGTTTCTGTTTTTCATTTGTTAGAAATTTGTAAACATTTTGTTTTGTCATTATGTCGATTGATGAGGAAAAACATTTTTTAAATACATTTTAGAACAAGGCTGTAAAGTAACAA
The DNA here is from genome assembly GCF_057628025.1 of Oncorhynchus mykiss. Lineage (NCBI taxonomy): Eukaryota > Metazoa > Chordata > Actinopteri > Salmoniformes > Salmonidae > Oncorhynchus > Oncorhynchus mykiss. Next base: position 12,746,457 of record NC_143051.1, on the reverse strand, counting down.
AATGTGGAAAAGGTCAAGAGGTCTGACAACTTTCCAAATGCTCTGTACTGTACAGTGACTTCAGAAAATATGCACACCCTTTGACTTTTTTCAAAATGTTGTTGTGTTACAGCCTGACTATAAATTGATAAAAGGGAGATGTTTGATCACTGGCCTACCACAATACCCCATAATGTCAAAGTGGATTTATGTTCTTCTACATTTTTACAAATGAATTAAAAATAAAAGCTGAAATGTTTTGAGTCAAGAAGTTTTCAACACCTTTGTTTTGGCAAACCTAAATTTGCTTAAAAAGTCACATAATACGCTTCATGAACAGAAAAGGAGAGAGTGGGAGGAAATGGAGTGTGTGAGAGAGAGAGAGACAGAGGGAGGAAATGGAGTGACAGTGAGTGAGGTGGGAAAGATGCATAAACATCACAGCTGACACAGAAAGACTATTCATTAAAACCCTTCATAATTGGGTTATGTATTCCACTGCATCATTTATTGATGCACAAAATGCTTTGACCTTATCCAAGCATGCCTACCATACATGGTCATACCACTGGGCATTTTCTTCAAGTGAGGGAGACGGAGAAGAGATGGAGAGAGAGAGAGAGGGGGAAAGAGAGGGCGACAGGGAGAGATGGAGAGAGAGAGAGAGGGGGAAAGAGAGGGCGACAGGGAGAGATGGAGAGAGAGAGAGAGGGGGAAAGAGAGGGAGACAGGGAGAGAGGGTGTGAATTGTCTGACTTTTATTTTCTTCTAAATATGACAAATGTGTATATTTTCTTCAACCCTCTTCAGAAAAGCTTTAAAAGATCAAATGTCAAAGACCACCACTAAAAGCCAGATTTCCAGTCACAAGCAGGTCGGTCCTGCTACTAATTACTGTAGCACAGCTCCAAAACACAGCTTGTTTGATTACAGTGGCTAAAGCTGTGGAGATTGAGATATGAGTAGGATATGGATGAGAGTGCCATCCTCATAAACTACTATCATAAAACCCGTCATGTTCTTCTCTTATCCCTAGATATACTGTAGGCATACACATCATATGTGGGTTAAAAACCGATTCGTTAGGATCATTATTAGATGGGATTAGAGGGGATGGATATTGTTGGGTCAAAAGTGTGCAGGGGGATTTCTACTGAATACTGTGTGTCTAGTGACAGCGGGACTTGATGCTATGCTCTGACAGAAACAGTGTACGTACAGTCACAGTCAACACTACTGATTCACGAAAGCCTTTATTTGTTGTGGGTGACTGTGTTCAGATCTCAGGAAGTCAACGTCTCTGTGCAATGCTAAAGCTAACAACAACTAGCTGTGATCGGCTACTAAAGGAGAGGTACTTTTCATTAGGTAGTGCTAACGCAATGTTGAAACGATGAGTCACAGCTCTCTAAGCACACTGTGTGTGTCCACCTATAGAATTTGCAGAACTTTAAAAAAAAAAATGAAGAACCGCGAGCACATGCATGTTGACCAAATTCATTTCTCAGAACTTTTCACCATTCTCAGAGTGTTGTTAGCACCTCAACTTTGCTCGGCGGGTAGCACTCGTAGAGGTTCATATTAATGTCTCAATTAAATAATGACGAGCTATGAATTCTGTTTCCTTTATTCTCAGAACAGATAACTGAGACAACACCTCTTTAAGTTGTATCTCTCTAACACAATAGGAAGTTATCCATTGGCACCCATGCGGGTGCTGAACGGCCGATGTTTTCAAATTGCAACTGACGCAATCAATGGGGTGATCGTGGTTGTTTTTGACTCCCACAATTGGACAATACTTATATTATTTTTGGGGGATTCATATTTATTTAGAAAAACATTTCCCATTCTTCTACCTCACACTGAGTGACTGTAGTCCCTCATTAATTAAGCTAAATCTTTTGTCCTCTCTCCCAGTCTGTATTCTGTCCATTCGCCTGCTCTTCTGTTTTGTTTGGCCATCTGTACATAATTGGAATTCAACGTCTCTAATTTCTCCCTCCATCCCTTTCTGAGTCATTCTCTCCATCCCTCTCTGTCCCTATACAGTAAATCGTTGGAAAAAATAGTCTGGTCTATGGAAAATGGAAAGTGGAAAAGAAATCAAATCAGTCTACACAGCACCCGTGTGTGTGTGTGTGTGTGTGTGTGTGTGTGTGCGTGCTTTTGCCTCTCACCAAGGTGTGCTTCTAGCAGAGTCACACCAGACACATAGATATACAAAGGTTGGCAAACTACACAGCAGTTTTGCAACACCATTCCCTTCAGGCCGCAGGGGTGATGCTTTCATTACATAGACTACACTACCAGGGGTAATGCTTTCATTACGTAGTTACACTACCAGGGGTGATGCTTTCATTACATAGACTACACTACCAGGGGTAATGCTTTCATTACATAGACTACACTACCAGGGGTAATGCTTTCATTACGTAGTTACACTACCAGGGGTGATGCTTTCATTACATAGACTACACTACCAGGGGTAATGCTTTCATTACATAGACTACACTACCAGGGGTAATGCTTTCATTACATAGACTACACTGCCAGGGGTAATGCGTTCATTACATAGACTGCACTACCAATGGTAATGCTTTTATTGCATAGACTACACTAACAGGGGCAATGCTTTCATTACATAGACTACACAGCCAGGGGTAATGCGTTCATTACATAGACTGCACTACCAGGGGTAATGCTTTCATTACATAGACTACACTACCAGGGGTAATGCTTTCATTGCATAGACTATACTACCGGGGGTAATGCTTTCATTACATAGACTACACTACCAGGGGTAATGCTTTCATTGCATAGACTATACTACCGGGGGTAATGCTTTCATTACATAGACTACACTTCCGGTGGTAATGCTTAATAGACTCCACTACGAGGGGTAATTATTTCCTTCGTATGCAAAATCTCTCACACAGTGAAACACTCCACATTCATAGACTACACTAACTGGGGTAATGGTTAGTAGGCTACACTACCAGAGGTATAAATGTATAGATTATCAATTCAAAAGTAAATTGCTCAATTTAAAAAAATAAAAAAAGAGAACATTTGCTTCCAATGATTCCAGTTGGTGCTCTATGTTATGTGTACATTTAACACATCGTAGGAGATTTATAGATAATTTCAAGGCTTACATTTCATTCTATTATAGTGGGTGAAGCAACATAAAAGCTGCTTTGATGCTCGTGGAACTACTGCACAAAGTGCATCAATAATGCTTTTTGCTGGAGACCATAAAAGACTGTCTTCATATCCATTGAAGGGAAAGGTGATCCCTAGTCAGGTGCTCAACTGAATGTATTCAACCAAAATGTGACTTCCACATTTAACCCAACCCCTCTGAATCAGAGAGGTCCTGGTGGCTGCCTTAATCCACATCCCACAGAGAAGTTGTTGTGGGGGTTAACTGCCTTGCTCAAGGGTAGAACAGCAGATTTTTCCACCTTGCCAGCTCAGGATTCAAACATGCAACCTTTCAGTTACATTCCCGATGCTCTAACTGCAAGGCTACCTGCAGCTAAACAGGAATGTTTCCAGAACCAAACCGACACCAAAAATATACGTTCTTGGAACCTAATGTGTTAGCTGGGATGGGTCATACAACCATGGGTAGATCAAAGGTATGTTAACATGATCAACCCATGTACCTCAAGACCATGTTATCCCTCTGAGCTAAAGCATATGGAGTAGCTCTGGGAGCTAACACGAGTCCGGGGATATCAGGAGAGTATACTTGCCTTACCCATCACTCATCATGTGAGCCTAGTGCCTCATTCCCTGGACCACCTTTGCTACATGATTTTGCTGAACTCTAGTTCCTACATTTATTGTCTCTTTGAAGCCCTGTGGGTTTTGATGTGTGTTTGTTTTAATCCTCAGACAGCCATGGCAAACAATCCCAGAGCCCACTGTGTGCTTCAGTAAAGAGCTAGCCTCGACAGAGCACTAATGGAATGCTCCCATGGGTCTTCTTCACAAGCCTTTCATATGTCTTAATGAGACGACTGGAAGCTGCTGCTGGACTTTGTGTGTGTCTGTGTGTGTGTGGGTTTGTGTGCTTGCGTGGACGTGCGTGTGTGTGTGTCTGTGTGTGTGTGCACACAGAAAACAAATGTCACCCTAATACAGCATTAGTGCAGCATTCCTTTCATGCCAGCACTCCCTAGCCCTCCGTGGTCCTCCCTGGCCCTCCGTAGCCCTCCCTACGCCTCCGTGGTCCTCCCTGGCCCTCCGTAGCCATCCCTACGCCTTTGTGGCACTCCCTGGCCCACCGTAGCCCTCCCAACGCCTCCGTGGCCGTCCCAAGCCCTCCCTTCGCCTCCGTGGCCCTCCCAAGCCCTCCCTTCGCCTCCGTGGCCCTCCCTAGCCCTCCCTTCGCCTCTGTGGCCCTCCCTAACCCTCCCTTTGCCTCCGTGGCCCTCCCTAGCCCTCCCTACGCCTCCGTGGCCCTCCCTTGCCCTCCCTACGCCTCCATGGCTTTCCCTGGCCCTCCCTGGCCCTCCCTAGCCCTCCCTACACCTCTGTGGCCCTCCCTTGCCCTTCCTAGGCCTCCGTGGCCCTCCCTAGCCCTCCCTTTGCCTCCGTGGCCCTCCCTAGCCCTCCCTACGCCTCCGTGGCCCTCCCTTGCCCTCCCTACACCTCCGTGGCTCTCCCTGGCCCTCCCTAGCCCTCCCTACACCTCTGTGGCCCTCCCTTGCCCTTCCTACGCCTCCCTGGCCCTCCCTGGCCCTCCCTACGCCTCTGTGGCCCTCCCTTGCCCTTCCTACGCCTCCCTGGCCCTCCCTGGCCCTCCCTACGCCTCTGTGGCCCTCCCTTGCCCTTCCTACGCCTCCCTGGCCCTCCCTGGCCCTCCCTACGCCTCTGTGGCCCTCCCTTGCCCTTCCTACGCCTCCCTGGCCCTCCCTGGCCCTCCCTACGCCTCTGTGGTCCTCCCTTGCCCTCCCTACGCCTCCCTGGCCCTCCCTAGCCCTCCCTACGCCTCTGTGGCCCTCCCTTGCCCTCCCTACGCCTCCCTAGGCCTCCCTAGGCCTCCCTGGCCCTCCCTAGCCCTCCCTGGCCCTTGTCGGTCTGTCCCATGTTAATTGAGGAAAGGGGTCTTTTTCCACCAATTTGTTTATTGATCTAAAATGCCATCACTCAGAAGCTTAATTGAGGAGCTAATAGAATTGATATTCAATTTAAATGGCTCACCGTGTGTGTGTGTGTGTGTGTGTGTGTGTGTGTGTGTGTGTGTGTGTGTGTGTGTGTGTCCACACTCAAATAGGATATTGAATGTTTCCTTTGAATATTTGTTTCATTCTGGGATAGGTACAGTGCTTTCAGAAAGTTTTCACACACCGTCAACAGGTGACATTGTTAGTTGCATGGACTCACTTTGAAGGACTACCTCATCTATCTACCCCTCACACAATTATAAGGTCCCTCAGCCAAGCAGTGAATTTCCAACACAGATTCAACCACAAAGACCGGGCAGGTTTTCCAATGTCTCACAAAGAAGGCCTCCGATTGGTAGAGGTGTAAAAGATAAATACAACAAATAAGATATTTAATATCTCTTTGAGCATGGTGAAGTTATTAATTACACTTTAGATGGTGTGTCAATACAACCAGTTGCTACAAAGATACAGGCATCCTTCCCAACTCAGTTGTGGATTGGAAGACATACAGTGCCTTGCGAAAGTATTCGGCCCCCTTGAACTTTGCGACCTTTTGCAACATTTCAGGCATCAAACATAAAGATATAAAACTGTATTTTTTTGTGAAGAATCAACAACAAGTGGGACACAATCATGAAGTGGAATGACATTTATTGGATATTTCAAACTTTTTTAACAAATCAAAAACTGAAAACTTGGGCGTGTTATTCAGCCCCATTAAGTTAATACTTTGTAGCGCCACCTTTTGCTGCGATTACAGCTGTAAGTCGCTTGGGGTATGTCTCTATCAGTTTTGCACATCGAGAGACTGAATTTTTTTCCCATTCCTCCTTGCAAAACAGCTCGAGCTCAGTGAGGTTGGATGGAGAGCATTTGTGAACAGCAGTTTTCAGTTCTTTCCACAGATTCTCGATTGGATTCAGGTCTGGACTTTGACTTGGCCATTCTAACACCTGGATATGTTTATTTTTTAACCATTCCATTGTAGATTTTGCTTTATGTTTTGGATCATTGTCTTGTTGGAAGACAAATCTCTGTCCCAGTCTCAGGTCTTTTGCAGACTCCATCAGGTTTTCTTCCAGAATGGTCCTGTATTTGGCTCCATCCATCTTCCCATCAATTTTAACCATCTTCCCTGTCCCTGCTGAAGAAAAGCAGGCCCAAACCATGATGCTGCCACCACCATGTTTGACAGTGGGGATGGTGTGTTCAGCTGCGTTGCTTTTACGCCAAACAAAACATTTTGCATTGTTGCCAAAAAGTTCAATTTTGGTTTCATCTGACCAGAGCACCTTCTTCCACATGTTTGGTGTGTCTCCCAGGTGGCTTGTGGCAAACTTTAAACGACACTTTTTATGGATATCTTTAAGAAATGGCTTTCTTCTTGCCACTCTCCCATAAAGGCCAGATTTGTGCAATATACGAATGCTTGTTGTCCTATGGACAGAGTCTCCCACCTCAGCTGTAGATCTCTGCAGTTCATCCAGAGTGATCATGGGCCTCTTGGCTGCATCTCTGATCAGTCTTCTCCTTGTATGAGCTGAAAGTTTAGAGGGACGGCCAGGTCTTGGTAGATTTGCAGTGGTCTGATACTCCTTCCATTTCAATATTATCGCTTGCACAGTGCTCCTTGGGATGTTTAAAGCTTGGGAAATCTTTTTGTATCCAAATCCGGCTTTAAACTTCTTCACAACAGTATCTCGGACCTGCCTGGTGTGTTCCTTGTTTTTCATGATGCTCTCTGCGCTTTTAACGGACCTCTGAGACTATCACAGTGCAGGTGCATTTATACGGAGACTTGATTACACACAGGTGGATTGTATTTATCATCATTAGTCATTTAGGTCAACATTGGATCATTCAGAGATCCTCACTGAACTTCTGGAGAGAGTTTGCTGCACTGAAAGTAAAGGGGCTGAATAATTTTGCACACCCAATTTTTCAGTTTTTGATGTGTTAAAAAAGTTTGAAATATCCAATAAATGTCGTTCCACTTCATGATTGTGTCCCACTTGTTGTTGATTCTTCACAAAAAAATAGTTTTATATCTTTATGTTTGAAGCCTGAAATGTGGCAAAAGGTCGCAAAGTTCAAGGGGGCCGAATACTTTCGCAAGGCACTGTACGCTCAGATATTTCACCATGAGGCTAATGGTGACTTTATAACAGTTACAGACTTTAATGGCTGTGAAAGGAGAAAACTGAAGAAGGATCAACAAAATTGTAGTTACTCCACAATACTAACCTAATTGACAGAGTGAAAAGAAGAAAGCCTGTACAGAATACAAACTATTCTAATACAAGCATCTTGTTTGCAACAAGGCAATAATGAAATACTGCAAAATATGTGGCAAATTAATTCACTTTTTTGTCCTGAATACATTCCTGATTACCACTCTTCATATGTTGAAGCATACTGTAGTGGTGGCTGCATCATGTTATGGGTATGCTTGTAATGGTTAAGGAGTTTTTCCAGGATAAAAAATAAACATAATGAAGCTAAGCACAGACAAAATCCTAGAGGAAAATCTGGTTCAGTCTGCTTTCCACCAGACACTGGGAGATGAGTTCACCTTTCCGCAGGACAATAACCTAAAACAAAATAACACATTTGCATTAGAGTTGCTTACCAAGAAGAACGTGAATGTTCCAGAGTGGCCAAGTTACAGTTTTGACTTAAATCTACTTAAAAATCTAAGGCTAGACCTGAAAATGGTTGTCTAGCAATGATCAACAACCAATTTGACAGAGCTTGAAGAATTTTGAAAGGAATAATGGGAAAATGCTGCTCAATCTAGGTGTGTCACATCTGCTCCCGCTACGCCCTCTGGTGGAAAGCAGACTGAACCAGATTTTCCTCTAGGATTTTGTCTGTGCTTAGCTTCATAATGTTTATTTTTTATCCTGAAAAACTCTAACATTACAAGCATACCCATAACATGATGCAGCCACCACTACAGTGTTCACCCGGTGTCGTCCTAATCTGCAGTTCTCCCCCGGTATACACTCTCTCTCCCGGGGTGATTGTATGGTTGGAGACAGGTGTGCTGGAGTCAGAGCAGATCCCTACCAGCTGCAAATCGTCCCATAAATCAAGACCTCTACATGTACTCATTCCTGCCACCTCCACTCTGCCAGATCGTAATCTCTGCTCAGTCAGTTATCATTCTAGCCTTTTGTTAAGATCCTGTTGCTCTGCTGTGCTGCGCTCGTTTTCCTGCCTTGCACCATTTATGTCCTCTCCTTGCAGTTACCGCTCTGTCCCTGGCTCCTGTCTCCTGTTCCACATCTCACCACCAACCACCTTGCTCTGGATATCACTCACCACCATTACCTTGGATTCCCCTCAGGACCTGTTCCCCTGTTCTACTCAGCCAACTCCAACCTCACTCTAAACTTCTGGTTTTTGCAACTCATCTGAGTTACCCCAGTTCTGTACTCCCCATTTTTTTGTGTTCAATAAACATTTTGGTGCATTCATCCCGGCTTCCTCTTCTGAGTCCGCTCTTGGGTTCCCCCCCTTCGCTCATCGTAACAAGTTGTAGAAAGCTCTTAGACTTACCCCAAAAGACTCAGACAGTTGACATCTAGTGGAAGCCATAAGAAGTGCAATCCTAAGTCCTAAATCATTGATACTGTAAAGGCAGTCAATGGAAAACTACAAACATAAAATGATCCCACTTCCTGGTTGGATTTCTCTCGGGTTTTCACCTGCCATATCAGTTCTGTTGTACTCTCAGACATCATTTCAACAGTTTTGGAAACTTTAGTGTTTTCTATCCAAATATACCAATTATATGCATATCCTAGTAACGGGCAGTTTACTTTGGGAACGCTTTTGATTTGGACGTGAAAATAGTGCCCCTTACCCTAGTGAGGTTAATCAATTTCTAATTCAGGCTGTAACACAACAAAATGTGGAATAACTCAAGGGGTATGAAAACTTTCTGAAGGCAATGTAGATAGACGTTTTAAAATAGCAACTGGCTAGCAAGCACAGTTGTCACTCTGAATTTTTAGCAGGTACTAATTTTTTTGTCCTGATATACAGTATATTGTAATTCCAGGCTTTGGGATGGCATAGGAAGTTGCATGCAAGGCTGTCAGTACAACAACAACAACCGTTATTTATTGTAATATCAGTGTTGCATGGGGAGGTGTTGAATGGGTTTTTCTGACAAGTGTCAAAGTGAAGCAACTCTCCATTCAACTCAGCTTGTGAACACATCTGTCTAACTCTACTCTCAGTGCCAATCACTGTGCCAGTCATGAACAACATTTTAATGTTGCGTGTCAACTCCCTCTGCACTGTTCCTGTGGTCTTTTTAGTGGCCATTTTTGTTATTGTGCGCCAACAATGTCCTCGTCAAATGTGTGTGTGTGATATGTGTGCATTTGTGTGCAATTGCGTGTGTGTATTCTGTGACAGTTTTTTCAAAATCCCATCTAGTGTCCCTGTTGAGTGTGTTTGTGGCACTTGTGTGTATACAGTACATACTGTAAGTGTGTTTATGTGTATGTGTGTGTGTGTGTGTGTCCTTCCAGTGTGCCTTTTGAATATGTGACATGTGACAGGTGTAACGAGAGCCCACGAGTGAGGTCAATATTTACAGTTGGTTGTTGACAAACGACCCTCTGTTGGGGGTGGTGAAGAACAGATATTCCCTGAGCCGCATCAACGGAATGAATAACCTGCTCTCCCTTTCGCCTTTTATGACTATGACTGGTCCTGGGGGGGTCAGGAGACAAAAGAACAGACCCTTTCTATAAATCAAGAGACATCTTTACGAGCCACATGTGTTACTGGGGACCGCCAGATAGACTTCTGGTGCCAGGAATGTGGGAATTCAGAAACGTTGTGCTCTTTGTTACATAGGAGGGTGGCGCCCATAGAGAAAGGGCATTTAAACATTTTTTCTGAAGGACTCATGACATGTTGATATAACTTGAAGCATACTGAAATATTTCTCTCATTAAAACGGGGTATAAAGTGTGTATTTGCTGTAAAATGGAATGTGCTATTTCTCCCAATTCATATTTACAACCTACTGATAACTTGTTTCATCCTAGGGACTATTGAACTGTTTTCTGTACAATGGGAACATGTTGTAGACACTTATGAGGGAATCTCAGGTTCATCATAATGGACAGGGATTTGGTGCATTCTCAGAATCAACAGGGTGGTCCTTTTAGACCCTGTTCTGTCTAATTGGCCAGCACTTTTGTGAGTATCCCTATAAGTTACAGGACTTGTTTTTATAGAATTTACTTTCATGGACTGAGAAGTCAGGGGGGGGGGGGGGGGACAGAGAGACTTGGACAATGATCCTTTTTCAGATCCATCCCGGCTTTGTCCCATCCTGATCGGAATCCAACTGGGCAGACAACATTGACGTACAAGAAAATGACCCTGTTGCATTCTTAATGTCCTCTGAAAGTGGCAATGTGTGTGTAAAGTGTTGGAAGTCATTGAGTATTGAAAAACGGCAGGTCTAATTTACAAATCTGTGATCAACACTGTCCTGTCCACATCAGATGCTAAGCTCTAGCCTAGTTCATGTTTATTTCTGGTTGGGGAGCTCTAGAGTTACATAGTTGCGAAAGCCCATGTCGGTGTAGTCCTCTCCCATTTTCTTTTTAAATTAATACAATTTTATCGTTCTCAAAAGTCCTGTGAATGTGTTGTGTATTTGCCAGAATTGAATACAGAAGTTAATTTATATTATCCTGTGGAGACTCTCACCTCAATAACTGTGTTGAATCCCATTGTACCCTGTTTTATATTGTGTCTTTTACTACCTACTTTTCCAACTTATTTAGTCTAGTAAATAAAACTTTGAATTCATTATTTGTGGCATTGTGTTAATTTGTGAGCGATTGAGTTCTTGCAGTTTCAGTGCTTAATTAATTAACTGTTAATTATATTTTTGATATGGAATTAATGGTATGACAACCACTGATTATGATAACTAATTCAATGATTTCTTTGTATCCAATTCCTTAATGGTGCTCATCTTAGATTCATTTGGGTAGGATAATCAAATGTATCAAATAAATCAGATCAATTAAGTATTCCGGTAATTAATCAGTAAATATGAAATGGCCACACACAGCATGCTGACATTTCAATCAGACCACATGTGACCTCAGAGAAACAGAGACACCCCATTACAGAAGAAAGGATAGAGACACACATTACCTGTCACATACATATCATACTCTGAAACAAGAGCCATCACTCACTCGTACATCTAGCTGAGGAATGTCAAGGCTGGACACCATGGTAGTGGAATGGCAGACAATGTCTAAATCTGACAGAACTGTACATCTTAAGATAATAACTTGGCTTGAGATTTGAACTTTGAACAGTAAAACACAAAAAAGATATACAATGAATGTAATAGTGGAAAGAAAAATATGGCTTGAATCTTAAATCCCACAGCTATAACCCTTTAAAACATGTGACAAATATGTATGAGCTTCAGTAATGCCTTATAATGTCAAGCAACATACGTTTTTACTATATGTTATAATCAAGACGACTCACCATCCACCATCCCCACCCACCATCCACCACCCCCATGCACCATCCACCATCATCATCATCCACCATCACCATCACCATCCCCATCCACCATCCCCTTCATCATCCACCATCCCCATCCACCATCCCCATCCACCATCCCCATCCACCATCCACCATCATCATCATCCACCATCACCATCCCCATCCACCATCCCCATCATTATCCACCATCACCATCCACCATCCACCATCCCCATCCACCATCCACCATCCTCATCCACCATCCACCATCCCTGTCCACCATCCCCATCCACCATCCCTAACTACCATCCACCATCCCCATCCACATCCACCATCCCTAACAACCATCCACCATCCTCCATCCCCAACCATCATCCCCATCCACCATCTCCATTCACCATCCCCCATCCACCATCCACCATCCACCATCCCTATCCACCATCCCTATCCACCATCCCCATGCACCATCCCTAACTACTATCCTCCATCCCCATCCACCATCCTCATCCACCATTTCCAACCACCATCCCCATCCACCATCCCTAACTACCATCCACCATCCTCCATCCCCATCCACCATCCCCATCCACCATCTCCATTCACCATAGCCCATCCACCATCCCCCATCCCCATCCACCAACTTCATTCACAATCCACCATCACCATCCCCCATCCCAATTCCCATCCCCATCCACCATCCCATCCACCATCCCTATCCACCATTCCCATCCACCATCCCATCCACCATCCCTATCCACCATTCCCATCCACCATCCATCATCCACTATCCCCATACACAACACCCTAGCAAGCCACAAGCCTACTAGATGGTAATAGGCACTCAAGTGTCTCCTAGTGGATGGTATAGCTTCCACATTTCACCCGGTCCTGACGTAATCTGGTACCTGCAGAATTGGTACCTCCTGGCGTGTTCCATAAGAATTGGTTACTGACCCCCAAGACATGTTTTTTGACAATTTGCATTTATTTATTTATTTTTACCTGGAGGTATTGCTTAGTAGTAGCTGCTAAAGATGTATCCCAAATGGTGCCATATTACCATGTACTGCTTTTGACCAGGGCCCATAGGGTAGTGCACTATATGAGGAATGACATTTATTATGTACCTTTATTTAATCAGGGCGCTACCATTGAAAACCAGTGTTTCTTTTACGACGGGAGCCCAGCATATGGGGTGTCATTAGGGATGCAACCACATACATTCCTCTAACCCTTCAGTGAACACAACCATCCCCTTTCTCTCTACGCCACTTACACACAGACACACAATGACCTGAAACATCCCCTATAGCCCAAAAGCTAAATAGCATGCAGACCTCAAGAGCAGTCAGAGAATTGGTCAGAGTATATGAGTGTGTTTTGCTTTTGTGTGTGTGTGTGTGTGTGTGTGTGTGTGTGTGTGTGTGTGTGTGTGTGTGTGTGTGTGTGTGTGTGTGTGTGTGTGTGTGTGTGTGTGTGTGTGTGTGTGTGTGTGTGTGTGTGTGTGTGTGTGTGTGACTGTGTGGTCTGTCTGTGCTCAAGGGAGATGTCATGAAATGGTTTCTAAAGCAAACAAAAAAGTCCACTAAAAGCTTTTTTCCCTGTGTCTGGTCGCCTTGCTGCTTCACTCATTTCCTCTCTTTCTCCCTCCTTTCTTTACCCGAGGGCACGGCGTGAAAGAGGGAAAAATGGCACCCTGTTGTCAGTCTCAACACTTAACCACTGTAGGCACAAGGTCACCACTCTGCCAGAGTGTTTTCTTTTCTTTTTTTTTTCTTTTCATTTTCAATTTTGTCATCTTGATATCCTCCTTTATTACTGTTACTTCGCTGTGTTAAGGTTACTGACCCCCATGAAACGTTATGTTGGTTACTGGTCCCCACGAAACTTTACATTGGTTACTGTCGCCCATGAAACTTTACCTTGGTTACTGTCCCCCATGAAACGTTACCTTGGTTACTGGCCCCCATGAAACGTTACCTTGGTTACTGGCCCCCATGAAACGTTATCTTGCTTACTGGCCTCCATGAAACATTACCTTCCCATCTCTCGTGTGTGAGTTACTCTCCCCCATGACACGTTACCTTGATTACTGACCCCCATGACACGTTACCTTGGTTACTGGCCCCCATAAAACATTACCTTAGTTACTGGCCCCCATAAAACATTATCTTGGTTACTGACCCCCATGAAACTTTACATTGGTTAGTGTCCCCCATGAAACATTTCCTTGGTTACTGGCCCCCATGAAACTTTACCTTGGTTACTGGCCCCCATGAAAAGTGACCTTGCTATCTCTCCTGTGTAGGTTACTAGCCCCCATGAAAAGTTAACCTGGTTACTGTCCCACATGAAACTTTACCTTGGTTACTGACCCCCATTAAAATGTATGTTGGTTACTGATCCCCATGTTTCTTTACCTTTGTTACTGATCCCCATGAAACATGACCTTGCTTACGGGCGTTTTCTGTATTTACCAAATCATGAGCGCAAACCACACACAAGTCAGAGTTAGTTATCACAAAGTCCATCTTTAATTATATGAGCTCCATTACAACCCTGTGACTCTCAGAACAATTCAGTGTCTATAAATTAATTCTCTGAGAGTCCCTTACACATTGCAACTGAGATCCTTTATAGCAAAGACACACATAGCCAGACAGCATAGGCATAATTTATCATTCAGCTTTGTCTCCTAAACTATGTGCTTTTCTCAAACTCAGAACCATAAACAAATCCTCCATATCAACAGCCATATATCAAATCCATCCTATCTTGACAAGATCACAGAGACACATTTACTGGCACACAGACATTGTGGAGCCAAGAGATCCACGCTTGACCTCTCCCCTCTCTCCGGCCCACGTAACTTAGTCTTGACAGAGACCAGATGACTGCAAACCCCGCCACAGTATTATACAAAAACATTCTGATGAGAAGTAACTTACAAACATATGATGAATATAAAACATCTTACCTATGTTACCAACTAATTCTGATTATTCCCCAACAGCGTTCATTAGCTATTACTATGGTTACTGGCCCCCATGAAACATTACCTTCCAATCTCTCCTATGTAAGTTACTGGCCCCCATGAAACGTTACCTTGGTTACTGTCCCCCATGAAACATTAGCTTGTTTACTGGCCCCCATGATAAGTGACCTTCCTATCTCTCCTGTGCAGGTTACTGGCCCCCATGAAATGTTACCTTGGTTACTGTCCCCCATGAAATGTTATGTTGGTTACTGGTCCCCATGAAACTTTACCTTGGTTACTGGCCCACATGAAACATTACCTTGGTTACTGGTCCCCGTGAAATGTTACCTTGGTTACTGGCCCACATGAAATGTTTCCTTGTTAACTGGCCTTCATGAAACATTACCTTCCAATCTCTCCTCTGTAAGTTACTGGCCCCCATGAAATGTTAACTTGGTTACTGGCCCCCATTGAAACTTTACCTTTTTATCTTTCTTGTGTGAGTTACTGGCCCACATCAAACCTTACTTTACTGTCTCTCCTGTGTCAGTTTAGAATCATAGCAGAAGGACTTTTGGGCATTGTTCTCACCGAGAGGAAAGAGGAGAAATTATACTATACTATAGTGTACACAGGATTGCAAAATTCCATTAGCAAAAATTTTAGGGAATTTCCCTCAATTTTTGTAGTTTTCTATCCAGACTTTAGCACCAAGAGAAAGACTACTCCATCACAAAGAGCTGCATTTGTATTTCTGCCTATCTGATCGGTATCAGGGGCTATTTCAACCTGATAATAAGTGATGTAAAATGGGTGTGTACAAGTTTGAAAGTGTGTTTGGTATTGGTCTTTCAAAAACCAATTGCAAACACACTCTGCAAACGCACACGTGTGCATGTGAGTATGTGTGTGTGTGCTCAGTATGATCATGTATCCCTGGGCTTTCTACCGTATATTTTATTTATTTTGTTTATAAAATTCTCCTGCCTCCTTCCCACTCAGCTGCCTCTCAATGTCACTTTGATGCTATGTTGTCTCAGAGCGTAACTGTTATGAAGGAATAGGGGAGGGGACAACCTGTCACTTGCTGCTTCTCTCCAAAGGGTTGACGTGAGAGTGACGTGGCAGAATCTTGGAGGCATTTGTGCTTTAGTGTGTGTGTTGGTGTGTGTGTGTGTGTGTGTGCATGGGTGCATGTGAGCCTGTGAGCATTTATGTGTGTGTTAGTGATGGGCGGGTTGACTCATAACCCACAGTCCTTGTGGTTATATCTGAGGGGCGGGTTTAGGGTCATTATATATTGTGTGGGTCAAGGGTGGGTGCGTGGCGAACGGATTGAATAAAGAGAAAGCAATACCTCAAAAAAATCCATAAACCTATCATTCTTGAGAAACTAATCTCTATAGGCAACATTGCGGTTTTTATTTCCTTATTTTACGCTATCTGGCATTAATGCATAAATCTAAGCTTTAGGGCCTAACTGTACGCTGCAACAAATAGCCAAATGCTTTAGGGAACAGGTAGAAAAAACAATCCATGGAGGAAAAAAATCCATGTCGGATTTGAATTCAGTATGAGAAAATCTGTGAAATGGAGAGTTGAAAGTAAAGTAATGTTATGGAAATATTTGCTATTGTGGTAAAAGAGTATGATAGCAGCTGTGTTATGTCGGATGATTGTGAAGCAATACATACAAATCCGACAGTCACAAGACTTCAGATAGGCCTATGGCATGTCAAGGGAACTGTAGCTTGGTGTTCTCATGGGTTAAATGGAAACTGAAATCTGTACTCTACTGTAGGTACTGAACCTAATAATCAAATAGCCTTTCAGCTTTTGAAGAATTAAGAATTTCTTGCAGTAATGTAGGCTGTTTTGAATGGAGAGTGGAGAAATATAGTTTCTTTATTTCAGCATCTTGACAGTTTGCAAATGTTCAGTTAGATACCGTCAGTAAGAGATGCTGACTTTATCAGCATCATGAAAGCTGATAGTATTTCTACCACATAAAATATGCTGTAACGGTTTTCTTCGTGAGAAGGAGAGTCGGACCAAAATGCAGCGTGTCGATTGCGATTCATGTTTAATGAAAAAAAACACACTAAACACAAACACTACAAAAACAATAAACGTAACGAAAACCTAAACAGCCTATCTGATGAAAACACATAGACAGGAACAATCACCCACAAACACACAGTGAACCCCAGGCTACCTAAATATGGTTCCCAATCAGAGACAATGATGAACACCTGCCTCTGACTGAGAACCATATCAGGCTGAACATAGAAATAGACAAACAAGACATGAAACATAGAATGCCCACTCAGATCACACCCTGACCAATCAAAACATAGAAAATACAAAGTAAACTATGGTCAGGGCGTGACAGTACCCCCCCCCCAAGGTGCGGACTCCGGCCGCAAAACCTGAACCTATAGGGGAGGGTCTGGGTGGGCATCTGTCCGCGGTGGCGGCTCTGGCGCTGGACGTGGACCCCACTCCATGACAGTTTTAATCCCCCTCCTAAACGTCCCTAAATAGGTTACCCACCACAATGATAACATGGGACAGAGGGACAGCTCGGGACAGAGGTAACTCGGGACAGATGGGTAGCTCAGCCCTGAGAGGAAGCTCAGCACTGAGAAGAAGCTCAGCACTGAGAAGAAGCTCAGGCAGGTGGTTAGATCCGGCAGATCCTGGCTGGCTGGCGGTTCTGGAAGATCCTGGCTGACTGGCGGATCCGGGAGAATCTGGACGACTGGCGGACCTGGGAGAATCCGGACGACCGGCAGATCTGGGAGAATCTGGACGACTGGCAGATCTGAGAGAGTCTGGACGACCGGCAGATCCGGGAGAGTCTGGACGACCGGCAGATCCGGAAGAGCCTGGTTGACTGGCAGATCAGGAAGAGTCTGGTCGACTGGCAGATCTGGAAGAGTCTGGTCGACTGGCAGATCTGGAAGAGTCTGGTCGACCGGCAGATCTGGAAGAGTCTGGTCGACTGGCAGATCTGGAAGAGTCTGGTCGACTGGCAGATCTGGAAGAGTCTGGACGACTGGCAGATCTGGAAGAGTCTGGACGACGGGCAGATCTGGAAGAGTCTGGACGACGGGCAGATCTAGAAGAGTCTGGTCGACTGGCAGATCTGGAAGAGTCTGGTCGACTGGCAGATCTGGAAGAGTCTGGACGACTGGCAGATCTGGAAGAGTCTGGACGACTGGCAGATCTGGAAGAGACTGGTCGACACAGACTGGCTGCTCTGGCTGCTCCATGCTGACTGACAGCTCTGGCTGCTCCATGCTGGCAGACTGCTCTGGCTGCTCCATGATGACTGGTAGCTCTGGCTGCTCCATGCTGACTGGCTGCTCCATGCTGACTGGCAACTCTGGCTGCTCCATGCTGACTGGCTGCTCCATGCTGACTGGCAGCTCTGGCTGCTCCATGCTGACTGGCTGCTCCATGCTGACTGGCAGCTCTGGCTGCTCCATGCTGACTGGCTGCTCTGGCTGCTCCATGCTGACTGGCTGCTCCATGCTGACTGGCTGCTCCATGCTGACTGGCGGCCCTGGCTGCTCCATGCTGACTGGCGGCCCTGGCTGCTCCATGCTGACTGGCGGCCCTGGCTGCTCCATGCTGACTGGCGGCCCTGGCTGCTCCATGCTAACTGGCAGCTCTGGCGGCTCCTTGCAGACTGGCAGCTCTGGCGGCTCCTTGCAGACTGGCAGCTTTGGCGGCATCCTGCAGACTGGCAGCTCTGGCGGCTCCTTGCAGACTGGCAGCTCCATGCAGACTGGCAGCTCTATGCAGACTGGCAGCTCTATGCAGACTGGCAGCTCCTTGCAGACTGGCAGCTCTATGCTAACTGGCAGCTCTATGCTAACTGGCAGCTCTATGCTAACTGGCAGCTCTATGCTAACTGGCAGCTCTATGCTAACTGGCAGCTCTATGCTAACTGGCAGTTCTGAACAGGCGGGAGACTCCGGCAGCGCTGTAGAGAAGGCAGGCTCTAACAGCGCTAAACAGGCGGGAGACTCCGACAGCGCTGAAGAGAAGGGAGGCTCTGGCAGCGCTGGACAGGCGAGGCGCACTGTAGGCCTGATGCGTGGTGCTGGCACTGGTGGTACTGGGCCGAGGACACGCACAGGAAGCCTGGTGCGGGGAGCTGCTACCGGAGGGCTGGGGTGTGGAGGTGGTACTGGAAAAACCGGACCGTGCAGGCGCACTGGAGCTCTTGAGCACCGAGCCTGCCCAACCTTCCCTGGTTGAATGCTCACGGTCGCCCTGCCAGTGCGGCGAGGTGGAATAGCCCGCACTGGACTATGCAGGCGAACCGGAGACACCGAGCGCAAGGCTGGTGCCATGTAAACCGGCCCAAGGAGACGCACTGGGGACCAGCTGCGTAGAGCCGGCTTCATGGCATTAGGCTCGACGCTCAATCTAGCCCGGCAGACACGCGGAGCTGGAATATACCGCACCGGGCTATGCACCCGCACTGGAGACACCGTGCGCACCACTGCATAACACGGTGCCTGTCCGGTCTCTCTAGCCCCCCGGTAAGCACAGGGAGTCTGCCCAGGTCTCCTACCTGGCATAGCCATACTCCCTGTTAGCCCCCCCCCAAGAAATTTTTGGGGCTGCCTCTCAAGCTTCCATCCGCGTCGCCGAGCTGCCTTCTCATACCAGCGCCTCTCTGCTTTCACCGCCTCCATTCTACGGTAACCTTCCTCGCACTGCTCCAGCGAATCCCAGGCGGGCTCCGGCACTCTCCCTGGGTCGGCCGCCCACCTGTCGATCTCCTCCCAAGTAGTATACTCCATACTGTACTCCTCTTTGGGCTGTTCCTGTTGTTTCTTCTCCCGCTGCACCTTAGTGCGGCTACACTCCCCTGGTTTAGCCCAGGGTCCTCTCCCGTCGAGGATTTCCTCCCATGTCCAGAAATCCTTATTGCGCTTCTCCTCGCGCTGCTCCTGCCTGTTGACACGCTGCTTGGTCCTTTTGTGGTGGGTGATTCTGTAACGGTTTTCTTCGTGAGAAGGAGAGTCGGACCAAAATGCAGCGTGTCGATTGCGATTCATGTTTAATGAAAAAAAACACACTAAACACAAACACTACAAAAACAATAAACGTAACGAAAACCTAAACAGCCTATCTGATGAAAACACATAGACAGGAACAATCACCCACAAACACACAGTGAACCCCAGGCTACCTAAATATGGTTCCCAATCAGAGACAATGATGAACACCTGCCTCTGACTGAGAACCATATCAGGCTGAACATAGAAATAGACAAACAAGACATGAAACATAGAATGCCCACTCAGATCACACCCTGACCAATCAAAACATAGAAAATACAAAGTAAACTATGGTCAGGGCGTGACATATGCATCCAAGCCGTAATGAAAACGTTTTCACAACTTTCTATTTTCTTACAATCTGTCAAACTGATGTAATTTGGAAATTGTGCACAAAAAAATGTCAACTTGATTGAAGCGTTCGTTCTATCAATTTATGAAATTATTCAGGAGAGCAAGGGTTTATTTAGTCTTCTAGGGCAACATATAATGATAGAAGAGAATCTGCATGTATCTGATTATTCACAAACAAATAGCCTACCAAAATCTCTGAAATTATAAACAGAAATTATCTATATATTATTTCTATATTATCTATATCCAGCAAAGAAAATCCTGCACCCCCTGCCAAATAAAATTGGTCAGCTGTCTCTGACTGTAGCCTACAGCTCGTTTTCTTTCTTAGCAGTTAGGGTTGGGTTCGGGCCTCAGATTCTTACCTCATGACATAGTCGGCCTGTTGCGGATCGGTTATTACCAATTGAGGGCGGGTACATGTGGACATAAAGCTGACCCGCACACCACTAGTGTGTGTGTGTGTGTGTGTGTGTGTGTGTGTGTGTGTGTGTGTGTGTGTGTGTGTGTGTGTGTGTGTGTGTGTGTGTGTGTGTTATCCAGTTCAGTGGCATGACTTCCGGCTGTCTTTCTGTCTTCTATTTCAATGCCATGATGCTGTATACACAATACAATGCACTTTAGCACAGATTGAGCAGAACTCTCTTCTCTCATTGCAACAACACAATGGTCTCTCTCAAGCACTTTCAATCTCAAGTAGCTTCCATCTCCTTACCCTTTGTGGTAAGTGTGTCGTGTCCACAGCTCAATGTCTTTCAGCATACTTTAAGAATATTTGAAGATAATACACAAAGCAGAGGACTAGAGGTCAATAGGGAATTAATGATCAATGGGTCAGAGACATGGAAATAATTTTTCTTTTCCTTTGTTCTGTGGAGAGAATCAAATCAAATAATATTAGTCAGATGCGTCGAATACAACACCTTACAGTGAAATGCGAGCCCCCAACCAGCATTGCAGTTTTAAAAAATACGGATAAGAATAAGAGATTGTTAAAGAGCAGCAGTAAAACAACACCAGCGAGACTATAAACAGCGGGGTACAGAGTCCATGTGTGGGGGCACCGGTTAGTTGAGGAAGTATGTACATGTAGGTAGAGTTATTGAAGTGACTATGCATAGATGACAATAGAGAGGAGCAGTGGTGTAAAGAGGGGGAGGGGGGAAATGCAAATAGTCTGGGTAGTCATTTGATTAGATGTTCAGGAGTCTTATGGCTTGGGGGTAGAATCTGTTTAAGCTTCTTGGACCTCGATGTGGTGTTCCGGTACCGCTTGCCGTGGGGTAGCAGAGGAAACAGTCTATATAGTGCCTTGCGAAAGTATTCGGCCCCCTTGAACTTTGCGACCTTTTGCCACATTTCAGGCTTCAAACATAAAGATATAAAACTGTATTTTTGTGTGAAGAATCAACAACAAGTGGGACACAATCATGAAGTGGAACGACATTTATTGGATATTTCAAACTTTTTTAACAAATCAAAAACTGAAGAATTGGGCGTGCAAAATTATTCAGCCCCTTCACTTTCAGTGCAGCAAACTCTCTCCAGAAGTTCAGTGAGGATCTCTGAATGATCCAATGTTGACCTAAATGACTAATGATGATAAATACAATCCACCTGTGTGTAATCAAGTCACCGTATGAATGCACCTGCACTGTGATAGTCTCAGAGGTCCGTTAAAAGCGCAGAGAGCATCATCAAGAACAAGGAACACACCAGGCAGGTCCGAGATACTGTTGTGAAGAAGTTTAAAGCCGGATTTGGATACAAAAATATTTCCCAAGCTTTAAACATCCCAAGGAGCACTGTGCAAGCGATAATATTGAAATGGAAGGAGTATCAGACCACTGCATATCTACCAAGACCTGGCCGTCCCTCTAAACTTTGAGCTCATACAAGGAGAAGACTGATCAGAGATGCACCCAAGAGGCCCATGATCACTCTGGATGAACTGCAGAGATCTATAGCTGAGGTGGGAGACTCTGTCCATAGGACAACAATCAGTCGTATATTGCACAAATCTGGCCTTTATGGAAGAGTGGCAAGAAGAAAGCCATTTCTTAAAGATATCCATAAAAACTGTTGTTTAAAGTTTGCCACAAGCTACCTGGGAGACAGACCAAACATGTGGAAGAAGGTGCTCTGGTCAGATGAAACCAAAATTGAACTTTTTGACAACAATGCAAAACGTTATGTTTGGCGTAAAAGCAACACAGCTGAACACCCCATCCCCACTGTCAAACATGGTGGTGGCAGCATCATGGTTTGGGCCTGCTTTTCTTCAGCAGGGACAGGGAAGATGGTTAAAATTGATGGGAAGATGGACGGAGCCAAATACAGGACCATTCTGGAAGAAAACCTGATGGAGTCTGCAAAAGACCTGAGACTGGGACGGAGATTTGTCTTCCAACAAGACAATGATCCAAAACATAAAGCAAAATCTACAATGGAATGGTTCAAAAATAACATATCCAGGTGTTAGAATGGCCAAGTCAAAGTCCAGACCTGAATCCAATCGAGAATCTGTGGAAAGAACTGAAAACTGCTGTTCACAAATGCTCTCCATCCAACCTCACTGAGCTCGAGCTGTTTTGTCAGTCTCTCGATGTGCAAAACTGATAGAGACATACCCCAAGCGACTTACAGCTGTAATCGCAGCAAAAGGTGGCGCTACAAAGTATTAACTTAAGGGGGCTGAATAATTTTGCACGCCCAATTTTTCAGTTTTTGATTTGTTAAAAAAGTTTGACATATCCAATAAATATCGTTCCACTTCATGATTGTGTCCCACTTGTTGTTGATTCTTCACAAAAAAATACAGTTTTATATCTTTATGTTTGAAGCCTGAAATGTGGCAAAAGGTCGCAAAGTTCAAGGGGGCCGAATACTTTCGCAAGGCACTGTAACTAGTGCTGCTAGAGTCTTTGACCATTTTTAGGGCCTTCCTCTGACACCGCCTGGTATAGAGGTTCTGGATGGCAGGAAGCTTGGCACCAATGGTGTACTGGGCCATTCGCACAACCAACGCAAAACAGCAGTCTCAACGTCAACAGCGAAGAGGCGACTCCGGGATGCTGGCCTTCTAGGCAGAGTTCCTCTGTCCAGTGTCTGTATTCTTTTGCCCATCTTAATCTTTTCTTTTTATTGGCCAGTCTGAGATATGTTTTTTCTATGCAACTCTGCCAAGAAGGCCAGCATCCAGGAGTCGCCTCTTCACTGTTGACATTGAGGCTGGTGTTTTGGGGGTACTATTTAATGAAGCTGCCAGTTGAGGACTTGTGAGGCGTCTGTTTCTCAAACTAGACACTCTATTTATTTTTTTAAATTCCCCCAAAATGATAACTGAAAAATTGTGTGTACTCACCCCCTATTGCTATGAAGCCCCTAAATAAGATCTGGTACAACCAATTACTATTAAGAAGTCACATAATTAGTTCAGTAAAGTCCACCTTTGTGCAATCTAAGTGTCACATGATCTGTCACATGATCTCAATACATATACACCTGTTCTGAAGGGCCCCAGAATCTGCAAATCCACTAAGCAAGGGCCACCACCAAGCAAGTGGCACCATGAAGACCAAGGAGCTCTCGAAACAGGCCAGGGACAAAGTTGTGGAGAAGTACAGATCAGGGTTGGGTTATAAAAAAATATCAGAAACTTTGAACATCCCATAGAGCACCATTAAATCCATTATTAAAAAATGTAAAGAATATGACATCACAACAAACCTGCCAAGAAAGGGCCGCCCACGAAAACAAATGGACCAGGCAAGGAGGGCATTAACCAGATAGGCAACAAATAGACCAAAGGTGACCCTGAACGAGCTGCAAAGCTCCACAGCGGAGATTGGAGTATCTGTCTAAAGGACCACTTTAAGCCGTACACTCCACAGAGCTGGGCCTTATGGAAGAGTGACCAGAAAAAAGCCATTGCTTAAAGAAAAAATAAGCAAACACATTTGCTGTTCACCAAAAGGCACGTGCGAGACTCCCCAAACATATGGAAGAAGGTACTCTGGTCAGATGACACAAAAATTTAGGTTTTTGGCCCTCAAGGAAAATGCTACGTCTGGCGCAAACCCAACACCTCTCACCAACCCGAGAACACCATCCCCATAGGGAAGCATAGTGGTGGCAGCATCATGCTGTGGGCATGTTTTTCATCAGCAGGGACTGGGAAACTGGTCAGAATTGAAGGAATGATGGATAGCGCTAAATGCAGAGGAATTTCAGAGATTTGAGACTGAGATGGAGGTTCACCTTCCAGCAGGACAATGACCCTAAGCATACTTCTAAAGCAAAACTTGAGTGGTTTAAGGGGAAATATTTAAGTCAAAGCTCAGACCTCAATACATTTAAGAATCTGTGGTATGACTTAAAGATTGCTGTACACCAGCAGAACCCATCCAACTTGAAGGAAATGGAGCAGTTTTGCCTTGAAGAATGGGCAAAATTCCCAGGGGCTAGATGTGCCAAGCTTATAGAGACATACTCCAAGAAACTTGCAGCTGTAATTTGGCTCTGCAAAGTATTAACTTCGGGGTGGTGAATAGTTATGCACGCTGAAGTTTTCCATTTTTTGTCTTATTTCTGGTTTGTTTCACCCCCCCAAATATTTAGCATCTTCAAAGTGTAATTTAAATGATACAAACCCCCAAAAAATCTTACACCGTACACCTGGTCATTATGCACTGTGCCTGGCCTGGCACAGGAGTCACTAGGGCACGATGAGACAAGAATATCCCTGCCAGCCAACCCCTCCCTAACCTGGACGACGCTGGGCCAATAGTGCTTCGCCCCATGGGCCTCCCGGGTGCGGCCGGCAGCGACAGAGCCTGGGCTTGAATCCAGAATCTCTGGTGGCACAGGTAGCACTGCGATGCAGTGCCTTAGACCACTGCACCACCCGGGAGGTCGCAAAAACATCTATTTTAATTCCAGGTTGTAAGGCAACAAAATAGGAAAAATGCCAAGGGGGGTGAATACTTTAGCAAGCCACTGAATGTATATATGTATGTGTGTATGTATATATATTTATATATATATGTATATGTGTATACAGGCATGTGTATGTACAGTATGTATGTATATAGATACATATGTTTACCCAAAACATATATGGGGGATTGGAAATGATGCAGACTATTATATTGATAGAAGCAACAATCTTTCCGCAATACTAAAGCTGATCCACCCCATGATTTAAAAAAAAAGTTAATGTAATGCCATTTTTATGTGATAAAACTCTGGAGAAGGGTGGAACAGCTCCTCCGGATGTGAGCATGAAAAGTATTTTAAATGTACCATTTCAAAGTAGAGAAGTGTAGGCAAGACATAATAAAGAAATAGTCCGTCATTGTTGACCAAGATTGAATATGGAATCTGTCTGAAATACAAAAAGCTTGGGGAAAAATACAGAGAAAGTCGAACACATTGACAAAAACACAATGGTCTTTAACTGTATTTGCCGAAGTAAGGAAAAGGGATGAGAAATTCTTTCTTGATAACCATGATAGGACATTTCAGAGAGATACAGATAAAAACCTTAAAAGAAGAAATTCAGCAATTACAAGCAAGGGTTGTAAAAGCAGACTTGGCCCCTCCTGTGCACCCTTTGTTCCCTCAATCTACCCTCAGGCTGAGTTGCGCAAGGATGATTGGGTTTCAAGCATTTGGTCCGCACTGCCTGGCTTTGAGGCAATAGATTCTGACAGCGGTGACAAACGATGTCTTAGGCCAGCCAGGACAAAGTCTGTAAAAGGTAGTAAAGACAAACCTCCAGTGACAGTAATCACACATAAATCAGCATCTCAAAAACAGTTGGAGGAATGGTCAAAGACTTTGACGCATCCACGAAAGGTGGGTATGAAGACGTGGGACCAAGTGAAGCGTTATAAGAAACTCTACAATCTAGATCCTTATGATGGGTTACAGTCATTAGCCTTTGTTTAGAACTATCGTGAACATAGCATGCTTGAAGAAAAGGTTTATAGAGCTGTGGGTGGTGTAGAGCAAGATGTGGCCGATGGATGGAGAGCCATACATGTTTTCCTTAAGGGTCTGACCAATGCAACCACCAATTGGGAAAGAGCAGTTAATTGAATTTGAAGAAAGGTGTAGTGGGATAAGACGACACAGTGGGATAGACGACGCAGTGGGATAGACGACGCAGTGGGAGAGACGACGCAGTGGGAGAGACGACGCAGTGGGAGAGACGACGCAGTGGGAGAGACGACGCAGTGGGATAGACGACGCAGTGAGATAGACGACGCAGTGGGAGAGACGACAGAGTGGGAGAGACGACACAGTGGGATAGACGACACAGTGGGAGAGACGACAC
>NC_143051.1:12650000-12715000 GCF_057628025.1 Oncorhynchus mykiss | reverse complement strand
TGGTGGAAAATAAGTATTTGGTCACCTACAAACAAGCAAGATTTCTGGCTCTCACAGACCTGTAACTTCTTTTTTAAGAGGCTCCTCTGTCCTCCACTCGTTACCTGTATTAATGGCACCTGTTTGAACTTGTTATCAGTATAAAAGACACCTGTCCACAACCTCAAACAGTCACACTCCAAACTCCACTATGGCCAAGACCAAAGAGCTGTCAAAGGACGACTGAATCTGCAATAGGTAAGCAGCTTGGTTTGAAGAAATCAACCGTGGGAGCAATTATTAGGAAATGAAAGACATACAAGACCACTTATAATCTCCCTCGATCTGGGGCTCCACGCAAGATCTCACCCCGTGGGGTCAAAATGATTACAAGAACGGTGAGCAAAAATACCAGAACCACACGGGGGGACCTAGTGAATGACCTGCAGAGAGCTGGGACCAAAGTAACAAAGCCTACCATCAGTAACACACTACCCCACCAGGGACTCAAATCCTGCAGTGACAGACGTGTCTTCCTGCTTAAGCCAGTACATGTCCAGTACATGCAGTTTGCTAGAGAGCATTTGGATGATCCAGAAGAAGATTGGGAGAATGTCATATGGTCAGATGAAACCAAAATATAACTTTTTGGTAAAAACTCAACTCGTCGTGTTTGGAGGACAAATAATGCTGTCTTGCATCCAAAGAATACCATACCTACTGTGAAGCATGGGGGTGGAAACATCATGCTTTGGGGCTGTTTTTCTGCAAAGGGACCAGGACGACTGATCCGTGTAAAGGAAAGAAGGAATGTTTTTTTTTTCCCTCATTTTGTCTGTCATA
Source organism: Oncorhynchus mykiss (assembly GCF_057628025.1). Taxonomy (NCBI): domain Eukaryota; kingdom Metazoa; phylum Chordata; class Actinopteri; order Salmoniformes; family Salmonidae; genus Oncorhynchus; species Oncorhynchus mykiss. Next base: position 12,714,178 of record NC_143051.1, on the reverse strand, counting down.
GTTGAAGTGTACCTATGATGAAAATGACAGGCCTCTCTCATATTTTTAAGTGGGAGAACTTGCACAATTGGTGGCTGACTAAATACTGTTTTGCCCCACTGTATATGTTTCTTTACACATGCAGTATTTAACACCTTTTTTGTTTGGCAGAAAACTACTTCCACACTTTTTTTCCTGGTACCAGTTACCTTCAGTGGAGTCCCGTGGGGGAGAACACCGTGTTCGTGAGAATCTCCCTTTTCCACAGTGGGGTTATATTAGTTTATTGCCAAACGTTTTAGATGCTACAAACAAAATGTGGCATATCAACTGCCCCTTGTGGTGGTTGTAGAGGAAAACAGAGACCACCAACGTGTTAGAGTTTCCCCTTTCCATAGAACGGTATGATAGTTACTAGGCCAAACCGTTCAGACTCTACAGACGTTTTTGTGAGAAGACCAACTTTTGAGACGTCTCCTGGTCTGACAAACAACTTTCAGTAAGACATCTGCAGATGTGGTGGATTGAGACGCATCCAATGCCACAAAACAGATATCGCTGAAGAATATCCACATCTCAGGAAATCGTTCTCGAGTTATTGATATTTGATGGTCAGAATGTCTGGCGAAAATCGAAATGCAAGCCAACTTCACCACAGTTTTTCAACAAGCTTTCGCTTCAGGCGTTTTTTTATCTGCTCTACCACACACCTGACGGGTATAAGGTTGAACGCCTTCTCTCTTACTCTGCCTCCTGAAAAAGCTTCTCCCTAATGGGTGTGACACCTACTCCCGTTGCCTGCTGCACTGCTGTTTGGATCTCACCTGGCGATCTGTTCCCCCACTGCCCTGTCCGGTACAGGTCCTTCCGACCCACTCCCCCCTCTCTCCTCAGCTTTCGCTGGACTCCAGAACACACGCACACACACACACACACATCAGACTTTGGACTGATTGGGATTTTATGTAGGCTAATTAACTTGTAACGCTTATAATGTCAGCTTACTCAAACGCTATAATGAACTATTATAGGCCTACTATTAATGTATTTATCTTAGACATTTATAGCCTACTCTGTCAAGTCATGGCTAGCCCCAAGTCGTTATATATTTTAACTTGTGCTTTATTCTATTTTCCCCATGACTCCTTTGTGCTTTGTTGACTATGAACAGACAATGTTTGTTCCCACACTCGCGACTCTGGCTCGCTATTGGTCACAGACTCTTGGCCTCCCCTCCTATTCTAACCACCTCTCACCGGATTTGTATTCATGTTACCTGATGAAATTGCTGTAAAATATGATCTGATGCACATTCAAATGTCATAAAAAATTGTCAATCCCTGTCCTATGCCGTGCCCTAATTATATTACTGCTGATGATATCTGGAAATGTGCATGTACACCCTGGCCCATCTTCTGTTGCAAGCCCCAATCCTGACTTGTGTTCTGATTTCTGCTCTCGTGAAAGCCTTGGTTTTCTGAAATTTAACTCTGGAAGCTTATTATCTAAAATGTATCAATTGAAAGTGTGGGTTCACAGCTCCAATCCAGATGTGTGGGTCATCACTGAGACTTGGTAAACGTCTCTTGGGTATTTTCACGTCCAGATGAAAAGTGTGCCCAAAGTAAACTCAGGCCCAGAAGCTAGGAGATGCATAGATATATTTGGTCGATTTGGATAGAAAACACTCTAAAGTTTCTAACACTGTTACAATAATGTCTGTGAGTACAACATAACTGATATGGCAGGCGAAACCCCAAGGACAAACCATCCCCCCCCAAAAATAATTTCAGCCTACCACCAATTGATGTTATTTTCATGGACAAAATATGTGCTTTTCATTCAAAAACAAGGACATTTCTAAGTGACCCCAAACTTTGAACCGTAGTGAATGTATATTGTAATTGTTGGTTATTGATGTGTATATGATGGGTGACGAAAAGCATGCTCTTCAAACGATCGCTGCCCCCACCAGCCCGCCTGACTAGCATCACTACTCTGGACGGTTCTGACTTAGAATATGTGGACAACTATTAATACCTAGGTGTCTGGCTAGACTGTAAACTCTCCTTCCAGACACACATTAAATATCTCCAATCCAAAATTAAATCTAGAATTGGCTTCCTATTTCGCAACAAATCCTCCCTCACTCTTGCTGCCAAACATACCTTCATAAAACATACCTTCATAAAGTCATTCATAAAATGGCTATCCTACCGATCCTTGACTTTGGCGATGTCATTTACAAAATAGCCTCCAACACTCTACTAGCAAATTGGATGCAGTCTATCACAGGGCCATCCGTTTTGTCACCAAAGCCAATATACTACCCACCACTGTGACCTGTATGCTCTCGTTGGCTGGTCCTCGCTACGTATTCGTGGCTAAACCCACTGGCTCCAGGTCATCTATAAGTCTTTGCTAGGTAAAGCTCTGCCTTATCTTAGCTCACTGGTCACAATAGCAACTCCCACCCTTAGCACACTCTCCAGCTGGTATGTCATCCTCAAAGCCAATCCTCCTTTGGCCGCCTTTCCTTGCAGTTCTCTGCTGCCAATGACAGGAACGAATTGCAAAAATCACTGAAGTTGGAGATATATCTCCCTCACTAACTTTAAGCATCAACTGTCAGATCAGCTTTCTGATCGCTGCAGTTGTACACAGCCAATCTGTAAACAGCCCATCCAACCAACTACCTACCTCATCCCCATATTTGTTTTTGTTTTTCTGCTCTTTTGCACTCCAGTATTCTTACTTCCACATCCTCATTTGCACACATATCACTCCAGTGTAAATTGGTGGAAGTGTTAGTTAGATTACTTGTTGGTTATTACTGCATTGTCGGAACTAGAAGCACAAGCATTTCGCTACACTCGCATTAACATCTGCTAACCATGTGTATATGACAAATAAAATTTGATTTGATTTGATATGATTTGCTAAATTGTAATTACTTCACCACAATTGGCCTATTTATTGCCTTACCTCCTTACTTCATTTGCACACACTGTATACAGATTTGTCAATTGTGTTATTGGATGTACGTTTGTTTATCCCATATGTAACTCTGTGTTGTTGTTGTCGCACTGCTTTGCTTTATCTTGGCCAGGTCGCAGTTGTAAATGAGAACTTGTTCTCATCTGGCCTACATGGTTACATAAAGGTGAAATAAAAAAATAAAAAATAAATGTATAGACATGTATAGTGTAATTGTTGATTATTTATGTGAGTATAGACATGTATAGTGTAATTGTTGATTATTTATGTGAGTATAGACATGTATAGTGTAATTGTTGACTATTTATGTGAGTATAGACATGTATAGTGTAATTGTTGATTATTTATGTGAGTATAGACATGTATGGTGTAATTGTTGATTATTTATGTGAGTATAGACATGTATAGTGTAATTGTTGACTATTTATGTGAGTATAGACATGTATAGTGTAATTGTTGATTATTGATGTGAGTATAGACATGTATAGTGTAATTGTTGATTATTTATGTGAGTATAGACATGTATAGTGTAATTGTTGACTATTTATGTGAGTATAGACATGTATAGTGTAATTGTTGATTATTGATGTGAGTATAGACATGTATAGTGTAATTGTTGATTATTGATGTGAGTATAGACATGTATAGTGTAATTGTTGATTATTTATGTGAGTATAGACATGTATAGTGTAATTGTTGATTATTGATGTGAGTATAGACATGTATAGTGTAATTGTTGATTATTGATGTGAGTATAGACATGTATAGTGTAATTGTTGATTATTTATGTGAGTATAGACATGTATAGTGTAATTGTTGATTATTGATGTGAATATATGTGCTTCAACACCTGCATTGCTTGCCGTTGGGGGTTTTAGGCTGGGTTTCTGTACAGCTCTTGGAGATATCAGCAGATATACGAAGGGCTATATAAATACATTTGATTTGAGTTGATATAGACATGTATAGTGTAATTGTTGATTATTGATGTGTAATATAGATAGATAATTGTTGTTTATTGACATGTAATTGTGGATTATTGATGTGTTCACGCTGGGCTCATCTGCGAGAGAGGGCCTAGACGTTGGCCTAGCGTTGGACTAGTAACCGGAAGGTTGCAAGTTCAAACCCCTGAGCTGACAAGGTACTAATCTGTCGTTCTACCCCTGAACAGGCAGTTAACCCACTGTTCCTAGGCCGTCATTGAAAATAAGAATTTGTACTTAACTGGCTTATTAAAGGAAAAATAAATCAAATAAAACATCAGGTGCTGAACTGATACAACAGGTCTTTGTCAAGACGTTTTCTTTCTGTCTTTGATGTCCCCCTTATCCAGGTAATAACTGAAGGTACACAGCTGAATGCCAGTAAGTAAGCAAGCAGACTGTGTCTACAGCCTCTACGTGATAACGTCTAGGCCCAAGTGTAGGTCTCAAAAGAAATGGAGAGTTTTGTTAAAGGAGAGGTTTCTGTCAACACGTCTGAGATCTCTGATGTAATCTGTTTTTGTCTGGAGAGAGATAGACAAGGACTCCAGAACTTCCAGACCATTGGAACAGACACATACAAATACGCACGCGTGCAGACACACACATCTCCTCTACCACACACACAACAAATAACTGACCCTTACTGAAAGACAATGTAATGAGGACTCTTGAACACTCTGCCAGCAGATATGGGCATATTTGTACATTCACATGTAGATTTGAATGGCCGAGACCCAAAATTCTGAGAGGTAACAACACATCAGCTGGGGTAGCAGATAATCGGCATGCTATTGTTAGAGCCAGACTGGCAAAACACAAAAAGGTCACAGCGAGATGCAGTCATAAATCAGCATGGAGAGAAAAAAAAACAGTGACATAGATCATAGACGAGGGAGGAAAAGGACAGAGGAGAGAGGGGGAGGAGGAAAGAAATGAGGGGTGGGGATGGAGAGAGACAGAGAGAGAGATGAGGGATGGGGAGCGAGAGATGAGGGGTGGGGAGGGAGGGAGATGAGGGGTGGGGAGGGGAGAGAGATGAGGGGTGGGGAGCGAGAGATGAGGGGTGGGGAGGGAGGGAGATGAGGGGTGGGGAGGGGAGAGAGATGAGGGGTGGGGAGGGAGGGAGATGAGGGATGGGGAGGGAGGGAGATGAGGGGTGGGGAGGGAGGGAGATGAGGGGTGGGGAGGGAGGGAGATGAGGGATGGGGAGCGAGAGATGAGGGGTGGGGAGGGAGGAAGATGAGGGGTGGGGAGGGGAGAGAGATGAGGGGTGGGGAGGGAGAGAGATACGGGGTGGGGAGCAAGAGAGATGAGGGTTGGGGAGGGAGAGAGAGATGAGGGGTGGGGAGAGACAGAGAGAGATGAGGGGTGTGGAGGGAGAGAGATATGAGGGTTGGGGATGGAGAGAGAGATGAGGGGTGGGTCCACTTTATTCTAGCCAGTACACATCCCAACAACCCCAGAATCCCTGATCTATGCTCACTCTCTCTCTCTCCCCATCTCTCCCCCTCTCTCTCTCAGTCCCTCTATGGTGATAACTGTCTCTGATGTATGCCATTACCCACAGAGGCTTCTGATTAAAGCTGGAAATAGCCCAGTGAATGGTCTCTGACTCACTCCTGTGGATTTGGGGCCTGAATTTAAACAGACAGACCCTCAGCTCATAGCTCACTAGGGTCATCTTCATGTGCTCTAAAAGGGGCAGGGCAACGGGGTGGTACACACACACAAAACACACACATGTATGAATGCAAAACCCACATGCATGTGCACATATACACACACAAACACACCACACAGACACATGCACAGGCACATGTGCACATACACACCACGAACTCATACACACATTCAAGCTCCTGCTGCACACTAAGCGACAGAATTAAAGGGCATCCCGGGTTCACCCTTCTTGTCCTCCTCTCCATCTTTCAATCTCTCCAACTCACCTCTCTAATCTCTCTCACCCCTCTAATCTCTCTCACCTCTCTAATCTCTCTCACCTCTCTAATCTCTATCACCCCTCTAATCTCTCTCACCTCTCTAATCTCTCTCACCTCTCTAATCTCTCTCACCTTTCTAATCTCTCTCACCTCTCCAACATCTCTCACCCCGCTAATCTCTCACCTCTTTAATCTCTCTCACCTCTCTAATCTCTCTCACCTCTCTAATCTCTCACCTCTCTTATCTCTCTCACCTCTCTAATCTCTCTCACCCCTCTAATCTCTCACCCCTCTAATCTCTCTCACCTCTCCAACCTCTCTCACCCTCTGAACTCTCTTACCCTCTAATCTCTCTCACCCCTCTAATCTCTCTCACCTCTCTAATCTCTCACCTCTCTTATCTCTCTCACCCTCTAATCTCTCTCACCCTCTAATCTATCTCACCCTCTAATCTCTCTCACCTCTCTAATCTCTCTCACCTCTCTAATCTCTCACCTCTCTTATCTCTCTCACCTCTCTAATCTCTCTCACCTCTCCAACCTCTCTCACCCTCTAATCTCTCTAATCTCTCTCACCCCTCTAATCTCTCACACATCTCTAATCTCTCTCACCTCTCCAACCTCTCTCACCCCTCTAATCTCTCTCATCTCTTTAATCTCTCTCACCTCTCAACCTCTCTCACCCCTCTAATCTCTCACCCCTCTAATCTCTCACACCTCTCTAATCTCTCTCACCACTCTAATCTCTCACACCTCTCCAACCTCTCTCACCCTCTAATCTCTCTTAACCTGTAGTGAGGTGCGTACTGGAGGCAGAGAAGTCAGGCGCAGGAGAGCGGAAACTGATTTACAACGTTGTCGTTTAATATCCATAAACCACCGTCAACAGAACAATACAATAAATGGGTCAAACAAAACCTGGTAAATACCAGCATACTGTGCATAAGAACTACAAGAAACAATTACTGACAAGGACATGGGGGGGAACACAGGGTTAAATACACAGCATGTAATTGATGGAATTGCAACCAGGTGTGATGGAAGACAAGACAAAACCAATGGAAAATGAAAAGTGGATCAGCGATGGCTAGAAGGTTGGTGACATCGACTGCCGAACGCCGCCTGAACAAGGAGAGGAAACTTCGGCAGAAGTCGTGACACAACCCTCCAACCCCTCGCCCCTCTAACCTTTCTCACAGATTAACCAAACTTTGCACCTGAGAATAAATTAGTGAACATTAAAGAAGCAAACTTGTTGCAGGCTATAAATCACCTTGGTTGACTACAAAGAAACCTGACAGTCTGAGACCAATTATCCTGAGGAAAAGACAATCTTATGTAGTAGCTGTACCTGGAGAGGTTGGGCTGCCCATGCTGTCTGGTTAGACAAGGACATGTTTTATCTCGAGGTTGGGCTGCCCATGCTGTCTGGTTAGACAAGGACATGTTTTTATCTCGAGGTTGGGCTGCCCATGCTGTCTGGTTAGACAAGGACATGTTTTTATCTCGAGTTTGGGCTGCCCATGCTGTCTGGTTAGACAAGGACATGTTTTTATCTTGAGGTTGGGCTGCCCATGCTGTCTGGTTAGACAAGGGCATGTTTTTATCTCGCGGTTGGGCTGCCCATGCTGTCTAGTTAGGCAAGGGCATGGTTGACAGTGGCAGTCTCAGTGTGGAACCAGCTCCTGCTGCTCACTAGGCCACATGCCAGATGGCACACTGTTACCTGTAGTGTACTTATTTTTACCAGGTTCCATATAGTTCTGGTAAAATGTAGTGCACTATGTATGGAAAAGGGTGCCATCTGGGCCACAGCCACAGCTGAGGTAATGACTACCTTGATAGGGAAGCCATACTGTAGGCCTGAGGGTTATGAGGGCGGAGGGGGTATTGACTGTCTTGGTAAGGGGTTTGTTCGTTCCCTATGCCTTGGGGCTATGAGGCTGAGATAGTTAGGAGAGAGGGTATTGACTGTCCTTGCAAAGGGTTTGGTCGTTCCCTATGCCTTGGGGCTATGAGGCTGAGATGGTTAGGAGAGAGGGTATTGACTGTCTTGGTAAGGGGTGTGGCCGTTCCCTATTCCTAGGGGCTATGTGGCTGGGGTGGTTAGGAGAGAGGGCATTGACTGTCTTGGTAAAGGGTTTGGTCGTTCCCTATGCCTTGGGGCTATTGGGCTGAGATGGTTAGGAGAGGCAGGGGCTCTGGCCTCGGAGTGGAATGAGTTCTAGCTGAACCATTAGAGTAAGGATGAAAGTAGAGAGAGAGTAGTGCTGAACGAATAACCAATATTTCTGATACTTTTCGGTTTATAAACAACTAATTGATTGACGTCGGTTCAATTAATTGAATTACATCGTTTTTTCTCTGAGCTTGATTAATCAGATCAAGCCAAACTGTGCAATGTTGTATGGAATTGTAGTTTTCAGCAGGCTAATATTCTACATAGATTATGTCATGATGCTGGCCTGGGGGTAGGTTAATGACAGTCATAAATAACTCTTCCCCCCTTTTTCCTCTCTCTACCCTACTGATGTTACATTTGAAAACCCCTCGGTTAACATAGAGATTCTGGGAACATCAGAAGGTGGGGGGAAATGAACCATATTTTGGTAATCCGACCAGTTGAACATATGTGGTGGTACTTAATGAATATGATGTCAGTTCGGTTGTCATCTGAGACATTCTCATCAATGATAGTATGACATGAACTCTACAGTGGAAAGTCTACACATTATAGTTATCAGATTAACATGGAATTGTTGTGAAATATAAAATGTTTGAATATGAAATTATGTGATGGGATGAAATGTGATTTTAGTTTCTAAAATGTGAGAATTGGGTTTTCATGAGTGAATTAGGCCCGACTCAGTGCCCTGCCCACGTGAAGAGACATTGGTTATAACCAATGAAACACGCCCTCCTCTCCCTTCCTATACAAAGCCTTGATGACAATATAACCTCCTGTTCCAAGGATGTGAGGACGATGGTCCAAACGTTAAAAGGGACTAACATGTCAACTACAGAACTAAGCCAACCTCAGCGTGAGCTTTGGTTGTGAATGGTATGAACTTTGAACTCTTATTCACTACAGAAGTGATACCTCCTAGCCGTTGAGTTAGCAACAGCAGCTGCAAACGTGGGCTAGGAAAGAACAGGCAGAGTATCCCATCTATCACCTAACGATGACACTACAAAATACCCAATTTACCACCAGAGACATTCTTCAAAGAACAAAGTACTCTGTTGGGCAACACGGCCTTCCATCTACCACCAACCTACCGAAGCGCAGCTCAGAGTAAATATTTATTGCATTTTCCTTTTCCAAATGGGTGGTAAATTAATATGCATAAGATTCGGTATTTACGATAGAGTAGCTGCCTACGGCCCAATAGAGACATAGCTTCTCCCTTTGTTTTTCAGTCTTCCCGCTCTTTCACTCAAACCCAGCCCCCTTTTCTTTGGGTAACCAGCTGTCATATCTGTTCCATCCGCTAGGGACGTTTTCCTTTATGACATAATTTGTAATCAATGTATGGTTCATTCTGTGTATATGTAATTCTGTGTGATTAGTTAGGTATCTAGTAAATAAATAATTAAACCCAATTTTGCATTGCTGATTCAAGTTGTTAGCCAGGGTTCGTGAAGATAACCAAGAATGTACAACTTTCAGATGAGACTGAAATAATGTGACGATTAATATTGACTGCTATTGATGTAAAATATTACTAGGTCTTTATTCGGAAGATAACAGATCTAAAAATATTATTTAATGGTGCCCCGACTTTCTAGTTAATTACATTTACATGATCAGCTGAATCAGGTAATATTAATTACAGAGAAAGGATTTTATAGAATAGCATGTCATATCACTTAATCCGGCATAGCCAAAGACACAACACAGTGAAAAAGAGAAGAGAGAAGATGAGAGGAAGCAGAGAGGAAGAGAAGATGAGAGGAAGCAGAGAGGAAGAGAAGATGAGGAAGCAGAGAGGAAGAGAAGATGAGAGGAGGTGAGGAACAGAAGATGAGAGGAGGTAATGAAGAAGAGAAGATGAGAGGAATGAGAACTAAATAAGAAACATCACATGTGTTTAGATATAGCGAGAGAGAGAGAAAGAAAGAGGGAAACATAGACACACACAAGCAGTGCTACAGTAATCTCTGTCTCCACTCAGTCCTGAACACATAAACCATATCAGCCATTGTAGTTGGTTAATTTGTACCCCAATTTATGTCAGCTCCTCTCTCTCTCTCTCTCTCTCTCTCTCTCTCTCGCTCTCTCGCTCTCAAATCAAAATGTTATTTGTCACATGCGCCAAATACAACAGGTGTAGTTCACCTTACAGTGAAATGCATACTTACAAGCCCTTAACAAACAATGCAGTTTTACGAAAAAATAGTTAAGAAAATATTTAAAAAATAAAAGTAACAGAATGAAATTGCAATGAAATAACTAATAAAATGTTACAATACACACAAATCTAAAAGTAAAAGAATGGAATAAAGAAATATTTCAATATTGAGACAAGCAATGTCGGAGTGGCATTGACTAAAATACAGTAGAATAGAACCCAGTATGTACACATGAGATGAGTAAAGCAGGATGTAAACATTATTAAAGTGACTAGTGACTCCATGTTTATGTACTGTATATAGGACAGCAGCCTCTAATGTGCAGGGTTGAGTAGCCGGCTAGTGATGGCTACTTAACAGTCTGATGGCCTTGAGAAATAAGCTGTTTATCAGTCTCTCGGTCCCAGCTTTGATGCACCTGTACTGACCTTGTCTTCTGGATGATGGCGGGGTGAACAGGCCATGGCTCGGCTGGTTGATGTCTTTGATGATCTTTTTGGCCTTTCTTTGACAACAGGTGGTGTAGGTGTCCTGGAAGGCAAGTGGTGTGCCACCGGAGATAAGTTGGGTAGACGAGGCTATGTACAGGGGGTACCGGTACCAATTCAATTTGCGGGGGTACAGGTTAGTCGTGGTAATTGAGGTAATTTGTACATGTACTGTAGGTAGGGGTAAAGTGACTATACATAGAAAATAAACGGTGAGTAGCAGCAGTGTCAAAACAAATTGGGGCCTTACGGTCAGATGCACTGCAGTTGCCATACCAGGCGGTGATGCAACTGGTCAGGATGCTCTCAATGGTGCAGCTGTAGAACCTTTTGAGGATCTGGGGACCCATGCCAAATCTTTTCAGTCTCCTGAGGGGGAATAGGCCTTGTTGTGCCCTCTTCACAACTGTCTTGGTGTGTTTGGACCATGATAGTTTGTCGGGATGTGGACACCAAGGGACTTGAAGCTCTCGACCTGCTCCATTACAGCCCTGCTAATATGAATGGGGTGTGTTTGTTACTCCTTTTCCTGTTGTCCACGATCAGCTTCTTTGTCTTGCTCACGTTGAGGGAGAGGATGTTGTCCTGGCACCAAACTGCCAGGTCTCTGACCTCCTCCCTATAGGCTGTCTCATCGTCATCAGTGATCAGGCCTATCACCGTTGTGTCGTCAGCAAACTTATTGATGGTGTTAGAGTCGTGCCTGGCCATGCAGTCGTGGGTGAACAAGGAGTACAGGAGGGGACTAAGCACGCACCCCTGAGGGGTCACAATGTTGAGGATCAGCGTGGCAGATGTTGCCTACCCTTACCACCTGGGAGCGGCCCGTCAGGCAATCCAGGATCCAGTTGCAGAGGGAGGTGTTTAGTCCCAGGGTCCTTAGCTTAGTGATGAGCTTTTTGGGCACTATGGTATTGAAGCTGTAGTCAATTAACAGCATTCTCACAGAAGTGTTCATTTTGTCCAGGTGGGAAAGGGCAGTGTGGAGTGCAATTGAGATTGCGTCATCTGACAATCTGTTGGGGCGGTATGGGAATTGGAGTGGGTCTAGGGTTTCCTTTAATGTGAGCCATGACCAGCCTTTCACAGTACTTCATGGCTATCGACGTGAGTACTACGGTGTGGTAGTCATTTAGGCAGACTACCTTTGTGTTCTTGGTCACAAGGACTATGGTGGTCTGCTTGAAGCATGTAGGTATTACAGACTCGGTCAGGGAGATTTTGAAAATGTCAGTGAAGACACTTGCCAGTTGGTCAGCGCATGCTCTGAGTACACGTCACTCTCCAAGTGTGACCTTCCATATTGTCAATCTATGTCATTCACATTGCTTCAGTGATACGAAGGCACAGAATGGTGGTGTTTCTCTTTGTCAGTTTCACAGCCAGGCTAAGCTTCTGGGTGCTTAGCAAGGAAACCGCTTCAACAGCTCGCTGAGTAAGTGAGCATGTCTCGAGATGCAGAATTACCATACCTCGCTGGCTTGATACATCTGGGAAATGAAAGAGAGATGGAGAGAGGGAGAGAGGAAAAATACAGAGGGGGAGGTGGAGGGTAGAGGTTGATATGCTTATTCATTTCTCGTGTGCGAGTCAGGTGACCGGTGCTGGTGCTGAAAATGGCAGGTCCCACAGGGTTTTACCTAAGGGGCTGCTGTCATCTAGCACAGGTGTGAGTATTTCATATTATTGTGTGTGTGCGTGAGGGGGGTTGTGTTTTTGCATGTGTGTGTATGAATTGTAGGTGTTTGTGCACACTGTAGGTGTGTGTGTTAGTATGTGTTTCTGAATCTGTATTAATAAACATGTGTGTGTGTGTGAGTGAGTTAGTGTGTGAGTGAGTGAGTTAGTGTGTGTGCCTGTGTGTGTGTTTCCTTACAAGTGTGTGATATGCCACTAATACTGTATGACACTAATAATCAAGGTTTGGTTGATTCAATCAGGTTTGTAGTGTTGGGAAACAACAAAAATGTGCACCCCTTTAAGACACACTGGTGCAGATACTTGTAGAGTAACAAAACAGTGATTACATAAACATCTAGATACTTGTAGAGTAACCCAACAGTTATAACATAAACATCTAGATACTTGTAGAGTAACCCAACAGTGATAACATACATATCTAGAGACTTGTAGAGTAACAAAACAGTGATAACATAAACATCTAGATACTTGTAGAGTAACCCAACAGTTGTAACATAAACATCTAGATACTTGTAGAGTAACCCAACAGTGATTACATAAACATCTAGATACTTGTAGAGTAACCAAACAGTGATAACATAAACATCTAGATACTTGTAGAGTAACCCAACAGTGATAACATAAACATCTAGATACTTGTAGAGTAACCAAACAGTGATAACATAAACATCTAGATACTTGTAGAGTAACCCAACAGTTATAACATAAACATCTAGATACTTGTAGAGTAACCCAACAGTGATAACATAAACATCTAGATACTTGTAGAGTAACCCAACAGTGATAACATACATATCTAGAGACTTGTAAACCCAACAGTGATAACATACATATCTAGAGACTTGTAGAGTAACCCAACAGTGATAACATAAACATCTAGATACTTGTAGAGTAACCCAACAGTGATAACATAAACATCTAGAGACTTGTAGAGTAACCCAACAGTGATAACATAAACATCTAGATACTTGTAGAGTAACCAAACAGTGATAACATAAACATCTAGATACTTGTAGAGTAACCCAACAGTGATAACATAAACATCTAGAGACTTGTAGAGTAACCCAACAGGGATAACATGAATTGCGTATACATGGAAGACTGTTTGTTACCTTTTAGGCAATACATCTGTGACACTGACGCAGTCACTATCATTATACAATGTAGAACATAGTGAAAATTAAGAAAAACCCTGGAATGAGTGGGTGTGTCCAAACTTTTTACTTGTACTAGGGTTTCAAGCTCTGGTTGATATTTAGTGATATTTAGTGAGTTGTGTTTGGTGGTCAGTGCAACCAAATACCAACATTTGAAGGGGATGTATCTTCTGCTTGGATAGTTCCTTCTGTGCCACTGACTTACTGAAGTCTGGTTTTAATTCCAGTTCTTCTACAATTTAATATTTGCTAGGAAGAGATTCACGTCTCCATCTCAACAAAAAAATTAAAGTTAAAGAATTGGACGAAATAAAGAGCATTTAAAGTTTAATTTGATTTGATTTAGTCCTGTTCTTCCACGCCTTGAGAAAGAGTTGTGAATCCAACATATAAATGTTTTATTTGTTAGACAAACTGGAATTAAACCCAGACTAAGTCAGTGGCACACTATCCAAGCAGAAGATAAATCTCCTTCAAATGTTGGTTTTTGGTTGCGTTGCCAACCAAACACAATTCAACATTACTTTTGTAAGACTGTAAATAGCCTACTAATATAACATTCAATCTTTCAATTCAAATCTAATCAAAATTAGTTAACACATCCATGGCCAAATGTTGAGTTTACTGTAACTATAAGTCTTCTTAAGTAATCATATCAAGTGTGCATGCTCAAGACAGAGTGCATAGGTCGTCGCAGGTCTGCTGAGATGTTCACAATTGCTGTAATAATCTGTCAGAATCTCAAACATTATTGGTCACTTGCACCATGTACTTTTAATGTAATCTCAACTGCCAACCAGGCCATCTGCTATCAGACGAAGCACAGTGATAAAATAAACAACATTTCTGACATTGTATTCCCATCTCTTGTATAAATAAACAACATTTCTGACATTGTATTCACATCTCTTGTAAAAATAAACAACATTTCTGACATTGTATTCCCATTTGAACTTTGATTTGCTCAGAAATTGTTAACATTTGGGTGACAACTAAATAAAAAATCAGACATTGTTTTTTCCATTAGAATTTGATAGAAACCATAGTGACAACAAATTGGAAATGCAATTAACTTCTGTCTGTCTTTTTGAGTGGGTTAATATAGGTTACAATCTCATTGATCAACACCTCAACCAGATATTGCCCGATAATCCACATTGAAATGACGTGGTGTGCCCAGTGGATAGCATCACCATTTATTTCAGGGTATTTTCATACATATTGTCATGTACTGTCATGTTGTGTCTTGTTTCTGTCCTTTCTCTTCACCCTGTCTCCCTCTGCTGGTCGTGTTAGGTTACCTTTTCTCCCCCTCTTTCCCCCAGCTGTGCCTTGTCTCCTCCTAACTACCTCGTCACCCCTTTTCCCACCTGTTCCCTTTTTCCCTCTGATTAGTCCTCTATATCTCTCTCTGTTTCTGCTCCTGTCTTTGTCGGATTCTTGTTTGTGTTTCATGCCTGAACCAGACTATCGTCATGTTTGCTGCAACCTTGTCCTGTCCTGTCGGAATCTGCCGGTCCATCTGAGCCTACGTTTGTTTTGTTATTAAAGAAGCTCTGTTTACGTTAATTCGCTTTTGGGTCCTCATTCACGCACCGTAACAGAAGAATCCGACCAAGAATGGACCCAGCGACTTCGGATCCTCTCCACTCAGCCGTCGAGATCCAGGGAGCGATGCTAGGCAGACACGAGCAGGAATTGTCTGCTGCTCGACATGCCGTTGAGACCCTGGCCACCCAAGTCTCCAACCTCACAGAACAGGTTCACCATCTCCGCCTCGATCCACCGGCCACTTCCAGGGCTTTCGAATCTCCGGAGCCCAGAATCAATAACCCGCCGTGTTACTCTGGGGAGCCCACTGAATGCCGCTCGTTCCTCACCCAGTGTGATTGTGTTTTCTCTCCAGCCCAACACTTACTCCAGGAGCACTGCTCGTGTCGCCTACGTCATATCTCTCCTTACTGGACGGGCTCGTGAGTGGGGCACGGCAATCTGGGAGGCAAGGGCTGAGTGTACTAACCAGTATCAGGACTTTAAGGAGGAGATGATACGGGTTTTTGATCGATCTGTTTTTGGGGAGGAGGCTTCCAGGGCCCTGTCTTCCCTATGTCAAGGTAATCGATCCATAACAGACTACTCTATTGAGTTTCGCACTCTTGCTGCCTCCAGTGGCTGGAACGAGTCGGCTTTGCTCGCTCGTTTTCTGGAGGGTCTCCGCGCAGAGGTAAAGGATGAGATTCTCTCCCGGGAGGTTCCTTCCAGCGTGGATTCCTTGATTGAACTCGCTATTCGCATTGAGCGACGGGTTGATCTTCGTCACCGAGCTTGTGGAAAGGAGCTCGCGTTCTCCGTTGCCCCCCTCTCCGCTTCACTACCATCTTCCTCTGCCGGCTCGGGTGCTGAGCCTATGCAGCTGGGAGGTATCCGCATCTCGACTAAGGAGAGGGAACGGAGAATCACCAACCGCCTCTGTCTCTATTGCGGTTCTGCTGGTCATTTTGTCACTTCATGTCCAGTAAAAGCCAGAGCTCATCAGTAAGCGGAGGGAGTCCACGGCCTTGTTCGCCCTGGATGGTAGTCCTCTCCCCAGGATTCAGCGTGAGACGCTACCTTTAACCCTCACTGTTTCTGGTAATCATAGCGAAACCATTTCTTTTTTAATTTTTCGTTCACCTTTTACACCTGTTGTTTTGGGCCATCCCTGGCTAGTTTGTCATAATCCTTCCATTAATTGGTCTAGTAATTCTATCCTCTCCTGGAACGTCTCTTGTCATGTGAAATGTTTAATGTCTGCTATCCCTCCTGTTTCCTCTGTCTCTTCTTCACAGGAGGAGCCTGGTGATTTGACAGGGGTGCCGGAGGAATATCACGATCTGCGCACGGTGTTCAGTCGGTCCAGGGCCACCTCTCTTCCTCCACACCGGTCGTATGATTGTAGTATTGATCTCCTTCCGGGAACCACTCCCCCCCGGGGTAGACTATACTCTCTGTCGGCTCCCGAACGTAAGGCTCTCGAAGATTATTTGTCTGTAGCTCTTGCCGCCGGTACCATAGTCCCCTCCTCCTCTCCCGCCGGAGCGGGGTTTTTTTTTGTTAAGAAGAAGGACGGGTCCCTGCGCCCCTGCATAGATTATCGAGGGCTGAATGACATAACAGTGAAGAATCGTTATCCGCTTCCTCTTATGTCTTCAGCCTTCGAGATCCTGCAGGGAGCCAGGTTTTTCACTAAGTTGGACCTTCGTAACGCTTACCATCTCGTGCGTATCAGGGAGGGGGACGAGTGGAAGACGGCGTTTAACACTCCGTTAGGGCACTTTGAATACCGGGTTCTTCCTTTCGGCCTCGCTAACGCTCCAGCTGTCTTTCAGGCATTAGTCAATGATGTCCTGAGAGACATGCTGAACATCTTTGTTTTCGTTTACCTTGACGATATCCTGATTTTTTCACCGTCACTCCAGATTCATGTTCAGCACGTTCGACGTGTCCTCCAGCGCCTTTTAGAGAATTGTCTTTTTGTGAAGGCTGAGAAGTGCTCTTTTCATGCCTCCTCCGTCACATTTCTCGGTTCTGTTATTTCCGCTGAAGGCATTAAGATGGATCCCGCTAAGGTCCAAGCTGTCATTGATTGGCCCGTCCCTAAGTCACGCGTCGAGCTGCAGCGCTTTCTCGGCTTCGCGAACTTCTATCGTCGTTTCATCCGTAATTTCGGTCAGGTGGCAGCTCCTCTCACAGCCCTTACTTCTGTCAAGACGTGCTTTAAGTGGTCCGTTTCCGCCCAGGGAGCTTTTGATCTCCTCAAGAATCGTTTTACATCCGCACCTATCCTTGTTACACCTGACGTCACTAGACAGTTCGTTGTCGAGGTTGATGCGTCAGAGGTGGGCGTGGGAGCCATTCTTTCTCAGCGCTCCCTCTCTGACGACAAGGTCCACCCTTGCGCGTATTTTTCTCATCGCCTGTCGCCGTCGGAACGTAACTATGATGTGGGAAACCGCGAACTGCTCGCCATCCGCTTAGCCCTAGGCGAATGGCGACAGTGGTTGGAGGGGGCGACCGTTCCTTTTGTCGTTTGGACTGACCATAGGAACCTTGAGTACATCCGTTCTGCCAAACGACTTAATGCGCGTCAGGCGCGCTGGGCGCTGTTTTTCGCTCGTTTCGAGTTCGTGATTTCTTATCGTCCGGGCTCTAAGAACACCAAGCCTGATGCTTTATCTCGTCTCTTCAGTTCTTCAGTAGCCTCCACTGAACCCGAGGGGATTCTCCCTGAGGGGCGTGTTGTCGGGTTGACTGTCTGGGGAATTGAGAGGCAGGTAAAGCAAGCACTCACTCAAACTCCGTCGCCGCGCGCTTGTCCTAGGAACCTTCTTTTCGTTCCCGTTCCTACTCGTCTGGCCGTTCTTCAGTGGGCTCACTCTGCCAAGTTAGCCGGCCACCCTGGCGTTCGGGGTACGCTTGCTTCCATTCGCCAGCGTTTTTGGTGGCCCACCCGGGAGCATGACACGCGTCGCTTCGTGGCTGCTTGTTCGGTCTGCGCGCAGACTAAGTCCGGTAACTCCCCTCCTGCCGGCCGTCTCAGGCCGCTTCCCATTCCCTCTCGACCGTGGTCTCACATCGCCTTAGATTTTGTCACCGGACTGCCTTCGTCAGCGGGGAAGACTGTTATTCTTACGGTTGTCGACAGGTTCTCTAAGGCGGCTCATTTTATTCCCCTTGCTAAGCTTCCTTCTGCTAAAGAGACGGCACAAATCATCATCGAGAATGTTTTCAGAATTCATGGCCTTCCGTCAGACGTCGTTTCGGACAGAGGTCCGCAATTCACGTCTCAATTTTGGAGGGAGTTTTGCCGTTTGATTGGGGCTTCCGTCAGTCTCTCTTCCGGCTTTCACCCCCAGTCTAACGGTCAAGCAGAACGGGCCAATCAGACTATTGGTCGCATCTTACGCAGTCTTTCTTTTCGCAACCCTGCGTCTTGGTCAGAACAGCTCCCCTGGGCAGAATACGCCCACAACTCGCTTCCTTCGTCTGCGACCGGGCTATCTCCTTTTCAGAGTAGCCTCGGGTACCAGCCTCCGCTGTTCTCATCTCAGTTCGCCGAGTCCAGCGTCCCCTCCGCTCAGGCTTTTGTCCAACGTTGCGAGCGCACCTGGAAGAGGGTCAGGTCTGCACTTTGCCGTTATAGGGCGCAGACTGTGAGGGCTGCTAATAAGCGTAGAACTAAGAGTCCTAGATATTGTCGCGGTCAGAGAGTTTGGCTCTCCACTCAGAACCTTCCCCTTAAGACCGCGTCTCGCAAGTTGACCCCGCGGTTCATTGGTCCGTTCCGTATTTCTCGGATCATTAATCCTGTCGCAGTTCGACTTCTTCTTCCGCGATATCTTCGTCGCGTCCACCCGGTCTTCCATGTCTCCTGTGTCAAGCCCGTTCTTCGCGCCCCCGCTCGTCTCCCCCCCCCCCCCCCCATCCTTGTCGAGGGCGCACCCATCTACAGGGTCCGTAGGATTTTGGACATGCGTCCTCGGGGCCGTGGTCATCAGTACCTAGTAGATTGGGAGGGGTACGGTCCTGAGGAGAGGAGTTGGGTTCCCTCTCGGGACGTGCTGGACCGTGCGCTGATCGATGATTTCCTCCGTTGCCGCCAGGTTTCCTCCTCGAGTGCGCCAGGAGGCGCTCGGTGAATGGGGGGGTACTGTCATGTACTGTCATGTTGTGTCTTGTTTCTGTCCTTTCTCTTCGCCCTGTCTCCCTCTGCTGGTCGTGTTAGGTTACCTTTTCTCCCCCTCTTTCCCCCAGCTGTGCCTTGTCTCCTCCTAACTACCTCGTCACCCCTTTTCCCACCTGTTCCCTTTTTCCCTCTGATTAGTCCTCTATATCTCTCTCTGTTTCTGCTCCTGTCTTTGTCGGATTCTTGTTTGTGTTTCATGCCTGAACCAGACTATCGTCATGTTTGCTGCAACCTTGTCCTGTCCTGTCGGAATCTGCCGGTCCATCTGAGCCTACGTTTGTTTTGTTATTAAAGAAGCTCTGTTTACGTTAATTCGCTTTTGGGTCCTCATTCACGCACCGTAACACATATCTGTTTTACTGTTTAGAAATGAAAGCACTTTTTTAAATCTAGCCCCAATTTGAAGGTGTCATAAGTATTTGGACAAATTCATATTTGTCATATTTGTCAAATTCAAATATTGTATTTGTATTAAAGTGGTCAAAAATGTAGTATTTGGACCCATATTCCTAGCACGCAATGACTCCATCAAGCTTGTGACTCTAAAAATCTGTTAAATGCATTTGAACTTTGTTTTGATTGTCTTTCAGATTATGTTCTTTAAATCTGAACCAAATATATTCTACTGATCAAACGATAGGGCAGTTTAACCAACATCTTCATTTCCTCTAACATTTTATAAACACCTGACATTTTGAGCTCTTTCCAAACAAGATAAACAAAATGTAAAGAGTATATGAAACCACATTCATGATTTTTCCCCCCAAGTTTTGTAGAAACAGCTGACATTTTGACCACTTTCCCAGCACTTTAGACAGAAAGTTAGGGGTTGTGACATTTTGGTCTACTTCTATTCAAATCAGAACAGAATTATCTTCTACCAATAAATGACAGCTGTTTTAGTAACCACACATCAACTACTTTTTGTCTCATCTTTTACAAATTGCAATTTTGAATAACCAGTAAGTGAGAGAATGACCATTCCTTGAGTTTACCCCGACAGTAGAGATGGAAGTGAAACCTCTCTCTAGCTTCCCATGTAGCAAACAATTTCTGTTTTTTGCTTATTTTTCCTTTTTTCTCTTCCTTTGTTCTACCATCTAGTCTATGCACTCTGCATTGCGCTTTGGATCCAAATGCATCAGTAAACTACACACCATGCCTTGATCAAACAGGCAATAGCATGTAGCACCTGACAAACGAAATTGCAATAGTAAAAACGGGAACAAAATGTGATTTATGTCCATGGCAATGTGACATAGAATCTGTCATTTAGCTGCAAGTGTCACAGAGAGAGAAAGTACATCTGTGGATGTGTGTGTGAGAGAGAAAGACACCTCAACAACAATCTAATTTCCCTCTGTCTCCAAAGGGGTTAATATGAACTGCCCCTGAGGGAGCTGTCACCTAGAGCAATATGAATACAATCTAATCACCATCTCTCTCTCTCTCTCTCTCTCTCTCTCTCTCTCTCGCACTCTCTCTACCTCTCTCTCTCTCTCTCTCTACCTCCACCCCCTCTCTCTTTCTCTACCTCCACCCCCTCTCTCCCTCTGTCATTGCCACCTTCCCTCCCAACATCAAACTGAATTCCAGTCACCTCAGCTTGGGCTGGGTCCTTAAACCTCATCAACCACCAGTAGTCCATTCCCAGTCAATTACTTCTCCTAAATCAAACCCACCAATAAAGACTGCACAGATCCGCTGGTGCTTTGGGCAGTCTGGCTTGTGTCACCGTGTTCATCTTCCCCCTCCTTGTCCCCAATAGAACAGATTGTCAGCTGCATACAGTAGCTCTGTATTCTGGGTTGTCATTCTTGACTGGTGAACTGATGAAGCTTGAACACTTGTTTATGTTTTACGGGGAGTGATAGAGAAGATAGCACATGTGAGAGGAGGCGGAGTATCGCTGTTGCTCTAATGTAATTGGCTGGACAACTTCATCATAGGAGTAGCTAGCGGACGGCGCGGCAATGATGCGTGTCTTCCCCCCTCCTCCTCTCCTTGCTCCATTAAAGATCCATCAATATCCTCAATGATACAACACAACCCTCTTCCATTAAAGATCTATCAATATATCCCAGTTTCCTTCATATCTAGATCCATAATGGGTGAAGACAAAGACATGCTATTCTTGAGAGGCCCATTTTGCTGTGTATCTGAAAAGAGAAGCCATCATTATTTGCATAGTGTGACAGTGTGTGTACATGCACGTGTGTGTTGTATGTGTGTCTGTATGTTTGTCTGTCTACATTTAAGTGTCTGTGCTTGCATGCACACGCGTGTATGTGTGAATACTCTGAGACAAGGGCCGTGCGTTTCCTTTGTGTACCTGGGGCCAGATAACGTAGCTTCGGTTGACTGGCTGAGTGCTCCAGCATCGGAGCAGAGTGGAAGGACAGGCCCTATCTGTAATGGTTTTCTCCTCTGCTCCCTATCTGCAAAAGTGTTCTCTGTATACTCCACACACACACACACACACACACACACACACACACACACACACACACACACACACACACACACACACACACACACACACACACACACACACACACACACACACACACACACACACACACACACACACACACACACACACTTAGATCTGTGTTCACACACATGGGCATGCTCCTCAGAGCTATATTTATCCGGAGGGAGGGAGAGAGATATTATGGAGTGAGAGAAATTATAGAGAGAGAGATTATGGTGTGAGAGAGTGATTATGGAGTGAGAGAGAGAGGTTATGGAGAGAGATATTCTTGAGTGAGAAAGTGATTATGGAGTGAGAGAGAGAGAGAGATTATGGAGAGAACTATAAAGATTTTGGGGTGAGAGAGAAAGAGAGGGAGAGAGATTATGAGAGATAGAGATATTATGGAGTGAGAGAGAGAGTGATTATGGAATGAGAGAGAGAGTGATTATGGAATGAGAGAGAGAGAGATTATGGAGTGAGTGAGATTCAGTCAGATTCAGTCAACTCACAGTCACCAAACTGACACCCCTGTCAGACCACCGCCAAATCACAGTCTTCTTGAAAAGAGCAATACTCAATTGAGGCATCAAAGCCAATGGAACTGAGTAATATTAAGAAATGCTATAGATGGAAGGAATGTAGCTTGGAAATCTGCCAAAAAACTATTAGACAACAACAAATTCAATCCCCATTAGACAACTTCCTGGATAAAACGTTCCACTGTAATTGGGAAGGTGTAAACTTGGCAGTAGAAAATCTTAAAAGCATATTTGACCTCTCAGCTTTCCTATCAAATCTAAAAATCTGCAATAGAAAACCAAAGAAAATGAACAACAATGACAAATGGTTTGATGAAGAATGCAAAAATGTGAGAAAGAAATTGAGAAACCTGTCCAAACAAAAACATAGAGACCCAGAAAACCTGAGTCAACGCATTCACTATGCTGAATCACTAAAACAATACATAAATACACTACGGAAAAAGAAGGAACAGCACGTCAAATCAAATCAAATGTATTTATATAGCCCTTCGTACATCAGCTGATATCTCAAAGTGCTGTACAGAAACCCAGCCTAAAACCCCAAACAGCAAGCAATGCAGGTGTAGAAGCACAGTGGCTAGGAAAAACTCCCTAGAAAGGCCAAAACCTAGGAA
Source organism: Oncorhynchus mykiss (assembly GCF_057628025.1). Classification (NCBI taxonomy): domain Eukaryota; kingdom Metazoa; phylum Chordata; class Actinopteri; order Salmoniformes; family Salmonidae; genus Oncorhynchus; species Oncorhynchus mykiss. The sequence goes on along the minus strand of NC_143051.1, from coordinate 12,691,218 downwards.
GAAACCTAGAGAGGAACCAGGCTATGTGGGGTGGCCAGTCCTCTTCTGGCTGTGCCGGGTGGAGATTATAACAGAACATGGCCAAGATGTTCAAATGTTCATAAATGACCAGCATGGTCCAATAATAATAAGGCAGAACAGTTGAAACTGGAGCAGCAGCATGGCCAGGTGGACTGGGGACAGCAAGGAGTCATCATGTCAGGTAGGCCTGAGGCATGGTTATGGGGCTCAGGTCCTCCGAGAGAGAGAAAGAAAGAGAGAAAGAGAGAATTAGAGAGAGCACACTTAAATTCACACAGGACACCGAATAGGACAGGAGAAGTACTCCAGATATAACAAACTGACCCTAGCCCCCGAACACATAAACTACTGCAGCATAAATACTGGAGGCTGAGACAGGAGGGGTCAGGAAATCAACTCTATGTAATTGAAGAATTCATAGACTCTAACAACTTTTGGGAAAATTGGAAAACACAAAACAACAACACAAATAATTATTTAGCCAAGATTGAGATGTATGGGTAAACCACTTCTCTAATCTTTTGGCTCTATAACAAAAACAAACAGAAAAAACATATACATGATCAAATACAAATCTTAGAATCCACTGGATTCTCCAATTACCTTGAATGAGCTACAGGACAGAATATAACCCAATACAACCCAAAAAATAATGTGGTGTTGATGGTTCCTCAATGAAATGATCAAATATACAGACAACAAATTCCAATTGGCTGTACTAACACTCTGTAACATCATCCTTAGCTCTGGCATCTTCCCCAAAATTTGGAGCAAGGACTGATCACCCCAATCCACAAAAGTGAAGACAAATTTGACGCCATTAACTACTGTGGAATATGCGTCAACAGCAACCTTGGGAAAATCTTCTGCATTATCATTAACAGCAGAACTGTACATTTCCTCATTGAAAACAATGTACTGAGAAAATGTCCAATTGGCTTCTTACCAAATTATCGTATGACAGACCACGTATTCACCCTGCACACCCTAATTGACAAACAAACAAACCAAAACAAAGGCAAAGTCTTCTCATGCTTTGTTGATTTCAAAAAAGCCTTTGACTCAATTTGGCATGAGACTCTACAATATACAAATTGATGGAAAGTGGTGTTGGGGGAAAAACATACGACATTATAAAATCCATGTACACAAACAACACGTGTGCTGTTAAAATAGCCCAAAAAAAACAAATTTCTTCCCACAGGGCTGTGGGGTGAGACAGGGATGTTAGGCACCACCCTCTTGGTGGTGTCTTTGGTCTGCTGGGCCGAGTGACCAACCAATAATTCACAAAATGGGACAACAAAAAAAATTGAGATTGCATGCAGAATTCTGCAAGAATATCCTCCATGTACAACATAGAACACCAAATGCATGCAGAGCAGAATTAGGACGATACCCGCTAATTATCAAAATCCAGAAAAGAGCCGTTAAATTCTACAACCACCTAAAAGGAAGTGATTCCCAAACCTTCCATAACAAAGCCATCACCTGCAGAGAGATGAACCTGGAGAAGAATCCCCTAAGCAAGCTGGGGCTCTGTTCACAAACACAAACACAAACACACCCCACAGAGCCCCGGTACAGCAACACAATTAGACCCGAACAAATCACGAGAAAACAAAAAGATAAGTACTTGACACATTGGAAAGAATTAACAAAAAAAACAGAGTATACTAGAATGCTATTTGGCCCTAAACAGAAAGTACACAGTGGCAGAATACCTGACCACTGTGACTGATCCAAACTTAAGGAAAGCTTTGACTATGTACAGACTCAGTGAGCATAGCCATGCTATTGAGAAAGGCCGTCGTAGGCAGACCTGGCTCTCAAGAGAAGACAGGCTATGTGCTAGAGGTCGACCGATTATGATTTTTCAGCGCCGATACCGATACCGATTATTGGAGAACAAAAAAAAGCCGATGCTGATTAAATCGGCAAATTTTATTTAATTATTTGTAATAATGACAATTACAATAATACTGAATGAACACTTATTTTAACTTAATATAATACATCAATAAAATCAATTTAGGCTCGAATAAATAATGAAACATGTTCAATTTGGTTTAAATAATGCAATAACAAAGTGTTGGAGAAGAAAGTAAAATTGCAATATGTGCCATGTAAGAAAGCTAACGTTTAAGTTCCTTGCTCAGAACATGAGAACATATGAAAGCTGGTGGTTCCTTTTACCTCTTATGGATAGGGGAGACGCTAGCGTCAAAAGTGGCCAATAGCCTCGGGAAATGCAGAGCGCCAAATACAAATAAAACGCTATAAAACTCAAACTTTCATTAAATCACACGTGCAGGGTACTCAATTAAAGCTACACTCGTTGTGAATCCAGCCAACATGTCAGATTTTAAAAATGCTTTTTGGCGAAAGCATGAGAAGCTATTATCTGATAGCATGCACCCACCTGAACCACCTGAACCAGTTGTAAACAAAAGAACTAGCGTAGCAGGCGCTACACAAAACGCTGAAATAAAACATAAAATATGCATTACCTGTGACGAGCTTCTTTGTTGGCACTCCAATATGTCCCATAAACATCACAATTGGTCATTTTTTTCGATTAATTCCGTCCATGCATACCCAAAATGTCCATTTATAAAGCAGGTTTGATCCGGAAAAAACAGCTTTTCAAAACACAACGTCACTACAAAACATTTCAAAAGTTGCCTATAAACTTTGCCAAACAATTTTAGGTATTTTTAAACGTTAATAATCGATCAAATTGTAGACGGGGAAATCTGTATTCAATAGAGCAAGTAAACAAAACATGCACCATTTTCCCTCTTGCGTAACTATCAACAGTGTAACGTTGTTCCAGGATGTGCCTCTTCTTCGTTTCACCAAAGATTAACTTCAACCCAATTCCAAAGACTGGTGACATCCTGTGGAAGTCGTAGGAACTGTAAAATGGTCGCTATCAAATTATCCTTGGCAAAGACAAGTGAGGGAACGGTCAGAGGAAAAAAATAAAATAAATTCTGAACAGTTTTTCCTCAGGGTTTTGCCTGCTACATAAGTTCTGTTATAGTCACAGACATGATTGAACCAGTTTTAGAAACTTCAGCGTTTTCTATCCACACCTACTAATCATATGCATATAATATATTCCTGGCATGAGTAGCAGGAAGTTGAAATTGTGCGCGCTATTTATCCAAAAGTGGAAATGCTGCCCCCTATCCTTTATTAACATGAGTCTTCAATATTCCCAGGTAGGTTGTAGTTATTATTAAGAATTATAGGACTATTTCTCACTATACCATTTGTATTTCATTAACCTTTGACAATTGGATGTTCTTATAGGCGCTTAAGTATTTCCAATGTAACAGTATAGCTTCCGTCCCTCCTTACTCCTACCTGGGCTCGAACCAGGAACACATCGACAACAGCCACCCTCAAAGCAGCGTTACCCATGCAGAGCAAGGGGAATAACTACTCCAAGTCTCAGAGCGAGTGACGTTATTAGCACGCACCCCACTAACTAGCTAGCCATTTCACATCGGTTACACCAGGTTAATCTCGGGAGTTGATAGGCTTGAAGTCATAAACAGCTCAATGCTTGAAGCACAACACAGAGCTGCTGGCAAAATGCACAAAAGTGTTGTTTGAATGAATGCTTACGAACCTGCTGCTACCTATCATCGCTCAGTCAGACTGCTCTATCAAATCATAGACTTAATTATAACATAATAACACACAGAAATAAGAGCCTTAGGTGATTAATATGGTTGAATCCAGAAACTATCATCTCGAAAACAAGATGTTTATTCTTTCAGTGAAATACGAAACCGTTCCGTATTTTATCTAACGGGTGGCATCCATAAGTCTAAATGTTCCTGTTACATTGCACAACATTCAATGTTATGTCATAATTACGTAAAATTCTGCAAATTAGGCGGCCCAAACTGTTGCATTTCCACTGAATGCATGCAATGAATGCAAGAGAAGTGACACAATTTCACCTGGTTAATATTGCCTGCTAACCTGGATTTCTTTTAGATAAATATGCAGGTTTAAAAATCTATACTTCTGTGTATTGATTTTAAAAAAGGCATTGATGTTTATGGTTAAATACACATTGGAGCAATGATACGCACCGTATCGATTATATGCAACGCTATATAAACTAGTAATATCATCAACTATGTGTAGTTAACTAGTGATTATGATTGATTCGCTGGATTCGCGGAACAGGCAGGCTCCTCGTGGAGTGCAATGTAATCAGGTGGTTAGAGCTTTGGACTAGTTAAACGTAAGGTTGCAAGATTGAATCCCCCGAGCTGACAATGTAAAAATCTGTCGTTCTGCCCCTGAACGAGGCAGTTAGCCCACCATTCCTCGCCTAGTTAACTTGCCTAGTTAAATAAAGGTGTAAAAAAAGATTTACAAATTGAGAGCATCTTGACTGGCTGCGTTAAGGCAACAACTTGGGATCTGACTGCAAGGCACTACAGAGGGCAGTGCGTATGGCCTAGTATGTCACTGGGGCCGAGCTCAGTGCCATGTACGACCTCTAGACCAGACTCCTGAACAACTTCTACCCCCCCAAGCCTTAGACTTCTGAACAGTTAAAGCTGTAATTTGTAACTTTTTGGGTCACGTACACTATATATACAAAAGTATGTGCACGCCACTTGAAATGAGTGGATTAGGCTATTTCATCCACACCCATTGCTGACAGGTGTATAAAATCGAGCACAGACCAACAAGTCAGTTTGTTAATTGTCTGCCCTGCTAGAGCTACCCCGGTCAACCGTAAGTGTTGTTACTGTGAAGTGGAAACATCTAGGAGCAACAACGGCTCCGCCGCAAAGTGGTCAAGCTCACAGCACTCAGCACTCGGACTGCCGAGTGCTGATGCGCATAGTGCGTAAAATCCTCTGTCCTTGGTTGCAACACTCACTACCGAGTTCCAAACTGCCTCTGGAAGCAACGTCAGCACAATAACAGTTTGTCGGCAGCTTCATTAAATGGGTTTCCATGGCCGGGCAGCCACACACAAGACAAAGATTACCATGCGCAATGCCAACCTTTGGCTGGAGTGATGTAAAGCTTGCCGCCATTGGACTCTGGAGCAGAGTGAACGCATTCTATGGAGTGATGAACCACGCTTCAACATCTGGCAGTCTGTGTTTGGTAGATACCAGGCGACCGCTACTTTCCACAATGCATAGTGCCAACTGTAAAGATTGGTGGATGAGGAATAATTTTCTGGGGCTGTTTTTCATGGTTCGGGCTAAGTCGCTTAGTTCCAGTGAAGGGAAATCTTAACGCTATGGCATACAATGACATTCTAGACGATTCTGTGCTTACAACTTGTGGCAACAAATTGGGGAAGGCCCTTTCTTGTTTCGGCACGACAATGCCCCAGTGCACACAGTGAGGTTCATACAGAAATATGAGGTGTGGAAGAACTTGACTGGCCTGTACAGAGCCCTGACCTCAACCCCATTGAACACATTTGGGATGAATTGGAACACCGACTGCAAGAAACACCTAATCGCCCAACATCAGTGCTCGACCTCACTAATGATCGTCAAACATCTCATTCCAAAATCATGGGTATTAATATGGAGTTTGGCCCCCCCTTTGCTACTATTACTGCCTCCACTCTTCTAGGAAGGCTTTCAACCAACAGGGGTGCATGGTATTTGTGTGTGGTCGTGCGTGTGCACGTGCTTGTGGTTGTGAGTGTGTGTGTTCCTGTGTGTGTACGTGTGTTGGGGAGGTGAAGTGTATTCGACAGCAGATGAGATCATCTATCTCTGAACATATCCAAAAACAACATCTATCCCAAAATATGCTTTTGTTCCCAATCTCCAAGAAAAACTATTTTCCCTCTTCCACATCTCTCTGAAAATCATATTTCTCTATTCCCATGTCAGGCATTTGAGATTCTCCTGGGCTTGATGCTGTGTGTTTTTATGTGGTTTTCTGCAGCAAAGAAAGGCAGCATGATCTGAAAGCCACAGACGCAGCACATACCCTGAGACAGAGAGACAGAGAAAGACAAAATATATTACGAAGGAAATCAAGAATGAAACCAAGAATGAAGGGAAGAGAGAGAGAAAACAGTCAATACATGAAAAAAGAAAAGGGGTACATATCTTCACCCACAGGCGCCAGGCAGCCACTGCACTGCAGCAGGTGATTAAATAGCCCATTTGTGCACGATAGAGTTGGCATGATGCCACGCTGGCGCCTCACCACCCTGCATCCCCGATACCCTCCCGTCAGAGCTACTACAGCGGATGTCAGGAACACTTCAAGGCTGAGTCAAAAATGGCACCCTAATCCCTATGGGGTCCCTGGTCAAAAGGAGTGTGCTACATAGTGAATAGGGTTCCATTTAGACACGTTCCAAGGGTGATCCTCCACATCCTCCACATCCTCCACTGCCTGAGGAGCTGATGTTCAGACCTGTCTAATGCTTCTCTTGATTAAAAGCTAAGGATGCAATTTGCCTGATTCATTTGGGGAGCATAATAGGGAAAATGATGTGTGTGTTTGCGTGTGTGTGTTTGCGTGTGTGTTTGCGTGTGTGTGTGTGTGTGTACGCGTGTGCATGGTATATGTTCCCTGTCATGTCTTCATGACTCTTTAGTTGATCTGTTGCAGGTGGAAACTGAACTGCACTGTCTTAACCACAGAGGGTCCACATGGCAGTGGCATTATATATCCCAGTTGTCCCCCTCTCAGACACAGTGACTCACTGCCTGACACACTTTCCCACTCCCTCAACTAGCCTACCCCCTGGAGGCCATGATGGTGACAGAGATGAATTACACTCCCAGGGCTCACCCGTCCACTCACACGAATGCACACACACACGCATGCACGCACGCATGCATTCACACACACACACACACACACACACACACACACACACAGAGACACACACGAACACACACCACCAGGAAAGAACTGATTGACACCCTGGACTTGGTGGTCTCCTGCTGAACTGGAGGAAGTAAAGAACATCTTTATTGTAAGTATCCATTGACATAATGATCAACAAATTGCTCATGTCAAGCCAGTCAGGGCAGATGGCTGTTATGGTACAGCTTTAATAGTAGTTTTTGAGGAAATGTTATTTTCAAACTAAAGTGTAAAACTCATGGTATACTGCTTCACGTGCATCTCAAATCCAATAAAACGAATCAAATGCCATTCTGAGAGAGAATGATGTGCAGCTGTTTGTATTTCTAGCATCCTACTATGTCTAGCAAACTAACATTTCTACTAAGCTAATATGTCTAGTAACCTAATATGTCTAGTAGCATACTATGTCTAGTAAACTAACATTTCTACTAAGCTAATATGTCTAGTAACCTAATATGTCTAGTAACCTACTATGTCTAGTAAACTAACATTTCTACTAAGCTAATATGTCTAGTAACCTAATATGTTGAGTAACCTACTATGTCTAGTAACCTAATATATCTAGTTACGTAATATGTTTAGTAACCTAAAATGTCTAGTAACCTAAAATGTCTTTCCATGTAACCCAATTTCACTTTCCATTAATGTTTATCATGTCTCTGAATCCTCTGTTTCAGAATAGTTTGGATCGACATTTGATTGACAGCTGAGGTGAGAATAGATTGTTGCCGTGACAACATGCACTTCTGTGCCAGATTACAAAGCGACCCCTGATTACAGAGCCACCCCTGATTACAGTGCGACCCCTGATTACATAGCCAGCCTTGATTACAGAGTGACCTTTGATTACAAAGCAGCCCTGATTACATAGCCAGCTTTGATTACAGAGCATCCCTGATTACATAGCCAGCCCTGAATACAGAGCGACCCCTGATTACAGAGCCAGCCTTGATTACAGAGTGACCTTTGATCACAGAGCAGCCCTGATTACAGAGCGAACCCTGAAAAGCTGTTACAACACAGCACATAGCCGTTCCCTTTTTTTCCTCTAATTTGTCAAGTAAACAAAAGAAAATCCACCAGTCATCAATTGATAGGGTCTTTCCCTTCTTCCAAGAACATTGGCCTTGCCATATAATTAAAACAATTACAGAGATAACCAAATCCAATCAACTATGGACTTTTTCACGACACAGATATCTATTGACCACCTGAAACGTCCAGTTAGAAATAGCAGTTTTGGCCTTCAGCTACATTGGCCGACAGCACAAACGATAAGATTACTTTAGTACAACATAGACAGCTAGCAAAGACTGATCGATTTCCTGTACAGAGCACAGTGCTCCACTCTTAGAGGTGCCTTTTTAAGGTTGTGTGTGTGTGGCTCAAAATATAGACTTGGTCTCAAATGACACCCTATTCCCATTAGAGTGCACTACTTGTGACCAGGGCCTATTGGGCTCTGGTCAAAACAGGTGCACAATAAAGAGATTAGGGGGCCAATTGTGATGCAGAGTGTTTATGGAGGACATAAAACATTATTAAGTCACATCACTTCATGGGTTGCTGACAAAGAATGTTCTGCTAGGGGAATCTATGCATTCTATGAAACACATTACGCAAGTGTGCAAGAGATCAATTTCTTTGGCTGGATGTAAATCCATAAAGGAAGTCAATTACAAATGTAGGCAACTTAATGAATACCACGCCTCGCACTGTCAAATATTCAGCCATTGCTGTTCTTCCTTCTCTCTTTATCGGTCTCACTCGGTTTCTCTCCATTTCGGTTTCTCTCCATTTCTCTCTCTCTCTCTCTCTCTCTCCCTGTCTCCCTGTCTCTCTCTCTGTGTTTCTCTCTCTCCTTCCCTTTCTCCCTTCAGCTCTGGAATGGCTGATTACTCGTTTGTCAGGCGAGGGACGTTTGGGACATACAGATGTCTGCTGAACTGGAAGCCTGCGTTGGCAGCAGCTGCCAAACTGACGCAGAGGAGCAAAGACTGGCAGCAAAACTATCTGCAGTTTAACTTATATACACACACTCCTCCCTTCATCCCTCCCTCCATCTCTGCCGCCATGAAATATTCTCTCCATCCAGAAAGGGGGATTAGAACTCACACTTTCAAACATACCCTTCCTTCCTTCCTTCCTTCCTTCCTTCCTTCCTTCCTTCCTTCCTTCCTTCCTTCCTTCCTTCCTTCCTTCCTTCCTTCCTTCCTTCCTTCCTTCCTTCCTTCCTTCCTTCCTTCCTTCCTTCCTTCCTTCCTTCCCTCCCTCCCTCCCTCTCTCCATCCATCCCTCCACCAAGAGAGTATTCAAAGCCATACTTTCAGAAACACTCTTCTCTCTTTCCCTCATTCCCCTTCCTCTCTCTCCCTCGTTACATCTCTCCTTTCCAGAGTCGGGTATTTAAACCTGTCTGCATTGGCAGGTGTTGAACACAAACACAGGTGCTGTATGACCAACAGACGGTAGCCAAGGGAACCCTGGGCTAAAAACTGGAAGTGATTGGCTGGGTTTGTGCGAGGAACGTTTGCATTTTTGGACAGCCTCCATGTTTGCATATTTGATGCTCATACATGATGTTGGCTTGGTCCAGATGTTGTGGATTCCAGTGCTCTACTTTCCTCTCTGCAATAGATATGTATAATATACATGGTAATAGAGAGGAATTTATTTTCCAGGTCTCTGTTGGGAAATATACACTGAATAAATTGAATGAAATATAAACACAATAAATATACACTGAGTGTACAAAACATTAGGAACACCTGCTCTTTTCCATTACACAGACTGATCAGGTGAATCCAGGTGAAAGCTGTGATCCCTTATTGATTCCACCTGTTAAATACACTTCAATCAGTGTATTTGAAGGGGAGGAGACAGGTTAAAGAAGGATTTTTCCGGCTTGCGAAAATTGAGACGTGCCATTCAGAGGGTGAATGGGCAAGACAAAACATGGGGTATGGTAGTATGTGCCAGGCGCACAGGTTTGAGTGTGTCAAGAAGTGCAACCCTGCTGGTTTTTCCAAGCTCAACAGTTTCCCGTGTGTATCAAGAATGGTCCACCACCTAAAGGACATCCAGCCAACTTGACACAACTGTGGGAAGCATCCCAGGGGAACTCCTTCGACACCTTGTAGAATCATTGCCCCAACGAATTGTGGCTGTTCTGAGTGGAAAACGGGGTGCAACTCAATATTAGGAAAGTTGTTGTGTTCACTCAGCGCATATCATTTTTTTCTTCATTACTCTCTCTCTCTGTTTCTCTCGCCCTCGCTCTTGTTTCCTCTCGCTCTGTTATCCTCTATATCCTCTGGCTAACCAGCAGAGTCACGACAAATCCCAAATCCCCAACTCCCTCCCCTCCTACAGAAACTCAGTGCTTTTACTCAGCCGTTGTGTTTAGCCACCCTTACACAGTACTTGTCTCCACTCTTGTAGCATTTAACTCTCACCCTAATGGACCTCTCTCAGGACAAGGGACTCATCTGCAGTAGTGTGTTGGCCCACTCTATTTTGGAAAGATGTCAATACCGAGCCAGTGAGTCAGGGGAAAGAGGCCCTGGCAAGAAACAGAATCCATTTGGAGCACTTAGGCAGCCAAGAATCCAACAAAAAAATGTAAATGAGAAAGAATGGAGAGATGACCAGTAGGCAGGCAGCAGGGGCCACTAGTGCAGTCTCCCATGGGTTTTGGATAAACGAGGAGAAATGTAAGTAAAAATACACTATGCTAGAAATAACAATGGCATCATTATGACTGTTTGGATCCGGGTATGCCATCTGTTTCCTGTCAGTACACCCCGCCATTTCACTAACATGCAAGCAGTGATTATATGTCTTCCATTTTATTCAGTTGTGATAGTGGAAAGCTGTCGTAAATACTGAATACTCTTAAGTAAACTGAAAACGTGTCTATTTGTTGTATTATAATTTGGAAACAATATGGTTGAATAAAACTTCAAAATACTCAGGAAACAGACAAGTGAATACAACATATGCCTAAAGGAAAATGTCTCTCAGCCTGGACCACACAGCAACACTATATATACAAAGTATGTGGACATCCCTTCAAATTAGTAAATTTGGTCACTTTAGCATCACCCGTTGATGACAGGTGTATAAAATGTAGTACACAGCCATGCAATCTCCATAGACAAACATTGGCAGTAAAATGGCCTTACTGAAGAGCTCAGTGACTTTCAACGTGGCACCGTCATAGGATGCCACTTTTCCAACAAGTCAGTTGATGAAATTTCTGCCCTGCTAGAGCTGTCCCGGTCAAGTGCTGTTATTGTTAAGTTGAAACGTCTAGGAGCAACAACCACTCAACCGCGAAGTTGTAGGCCACACAAGCTCACAGAACGGGACTGCCGAGTGCCTAAATAGGGGGCAGTATTTTCACGTCCGGATGAAAAGCCTGCCCAAGGTAAACTGCCTGCTACTCAGGCCCAGAAGCTAGGATAGGCATATTATTAGTACATTTCGATGGAAAACACACTGAAGTTTCTAAAACTGTTTGAATAATGTCTGTGAGTATAACAAAAATGATTTGGCGGGCGAAACCCCGAGCATAATCCATCCAGGGAAGATTTATTTTTAGGTCAATCTGTTTTCCATTAGGTTTCTATGGTAAGGCCTTTTTAATAGGAATCTGCTTGCAGGTCCTATGGCTTCCACTAGATGTCAACAGTCTTTAGAAATTGTTTGATGTTTGTCTTTTGAGAAATGAAGATGTAGCCCTGTTCTTTCCATGTATCATTCCAGGTGGACTCAAGTCTTTTGGTGTGCACGACCTGGAATGCGCTTCACTTTGTTTTTGTCCGGTATTGAACACAGCTTATCCCGTCTTACATTTTATTGATTTTTCACGTTTTAGGATACCTAAGGTTGGATTAGGAAAGTTGTTGTTGATGTGTGCAGAGGGTCCCTAGTTCAAGCCCAGATAGGGGCAAGGAGAGGGACGGAAGCTATACTGTTACATTGGTGCCGTGACCCAGATCACTGGTTGCTGCGGTAAAGGGGGGTGAGTGTAACCGGTGTGAAATGGCTAGCTAATTAGCAGGGTGCACGCTAATAGCGTTTCAATTGGTTACGTCACTCACTCACTCTAAAACCTTGAAGTAGTCATTCCCCTTGCTCTGCAAGGTTTGCAGCTTTTGTGGAGTGTTGGGTAACAATGCTTCATGGGAGGCAGTTGTTGATGTATGAAGAGCGTCCCTCGTTTCGAGCCCAGGTAGGGGTGAGGAGAGGGACGGAAGCTATACTGATACACATACAGAAATGGTTTGTTGAGATTGGTCTGGAAGAACATGACTGGCCTGCACAGAGCCCTGACTTCAACCCCATCGAACACCTTTGGGATGAATTTGAACGTCGACTGCAAGCCAGGCCTAAGGCAGACCTCACTAATGCTCACATGACTGAATGGAAGCCAACCCCCTCAGCAATGTTCTAACATCTAGTGGAAAGCCTTCCCAGAAGAGTGGAGGCTGTTTTAGCAGCAAAGTAGGGACCAACTCCTTATTAATGCCCATGATTTTGGAATGAGATGTTGGATGAGCAGGGGTCCACATGCATTTGGTCATGTACAGTCATGGCCAAAAGTTTTGAGAATGACACAAATATTAATTTTCACAAAGTCTGCTGCCTCAGTTTGTATGACGGCAGTTTGCATATTAAACTCCAGAATGTTATGAAGAGTGATCAGATGAATTGCAATTATTTGCAAAGTCCCTCTTTGCCATGCAAATGAACTGAATCCCCAAAAAACATTTCCACTGCATTTCAGCCCTGCCACAAAAGGACCAGCCGACATCATGTCAGTGATTCTCTCATTAACACTGGTGTGAGTGTTGAAGAGGACAAGGCTGGAGATCACTGTCGTGCTGATTGAGTTCAAATAACAGTCTGGAAGCTTCAAAAGGAGAGTGGTGCTTGGAATCATTGTTCATCCTCTGTCAACCACGGTTACCTGCAAGGAAACACGTGCCGTCATCATTGCTTTGCACAAAAAGGGCTTCACAGGCAAGGATATTGGTGCCAGTAAGATTGCACCTAAATCAACCATTTATCGGATCATCAAGAACTTCAAGGCGAGCGGTTCAATTGTTGTGCAGAAGTCTTCAGGGCGCCCAAAAAAGTGTAGCAAGCACCAGGACCTTCTCCTAAAGTTGATTCAGCTGAGGGATCGGGGCACCACCAGTACAAAGCTTGCTCAGGAATGGCAGCAGGCAGGTGTGAGTGCATCTGCACACACAGCGAGGCGAAGAGTGTTGGAGGATGGCCTGGTGTCAAGAAGGGCAGCAAAGAAGCCACTACTCTCCAGGAAAAACATCAGTGACAAACTGATATTCTGCCAAAGGTACAGGGATTGGACTGCTGAGGACTGCGGTAAAGTCATTTTCTCTGATGAATCCCCTATCCGATTGTTTGGGGCATCCGGAAAAAACTTGTCCGGAGAAGACAAGGTGAGCACTACCATCAGTACTATGTCATGCCAACAGTAAAGCATACTGAGACCATTCATGTGGGGTGTTGGGAGTGTGCTCACTCACAATTTTGCCGAAGAACACAGCCATGAATAAAGAATGGTACCAACACATCCTCCAACAGCAACTTCTCCCAACCATCCAGGAACAGTTTGGTGATGAACAATTCCTTTTCCAGCATGATGGAGCACCTTGCCATAAGGCAAAAGTGATAACTAAGTGGCTCGGTGAACAAAACATCCATATTTTGGGTCCATGGCCAGGAAACTCCCCAGACCTTAATCCCATTGAGAACTTGTGGTCAATCCTCAAGAGGCGGGTAGATGAACAAAAACCCACAAATTCTGACAAACTCCAAGATTATGATTATGCAAAAACGGGCTGCCATCAGTGTGTGGCCCAGAAGTTAATTGACAGCATGTCTGGGGAGATTGCAGAGGTCTTGAAAAAGAATGGTCAACACTGCAAATATTGACTCTTTGCATCAACGTCATGTAATTGTCAATAAAAGCCTTTGACACTTATGAAATGCTTGTAATTATACGTCAGTAATCCACAGTAACATCTGACAAGAATATCTAAAGACACTGAAGCAGCAAAATTTGTGAAAATGTATATTTGTGTCATTCTATAAACTTTTGGCCACGACTGTTCTATGATCCCCTGTCACCCACAATAGTCTGGACACACTGTCCTTACCGAAGCAGAGAGGGGGAAGAGAGAGAGAGATAGAGAGAGTGAAGGGGAGGGATAGTGGGAGAAGAGAGAGAGAGAGCGAGAGAGAGAGAGCGAGAGAGAGAGAGCGAGAGAGAGAGAGAGAGAGAGAGAGAGAGAGAGAGAGAGAAAGAGAGAGAGAACGAGGAGGGAGAGAGAGAACGAGAGAGAGAAAGTGAGAGAGGGAGAGAGATACAGAAAGAGAGAGCCTTTGGTGGATTACCAGGCCTGAACTTCCTCGATACGGAATGTCTATATGTGCTTTTGAGAGTGGGCTAGGATCCAGATGCTAGTCCCAGCCTTCAGCCAGAGTGATCCAGATGCTGGGCCCAGCCACCAGCCAGAGTAATCCAGATGCTAGGCCCAGCCACCATCCAGAGTGATCCAGATGCTAGGCCCAGCCACCAGGAAGTGATCTAGATGCTAGACCCAGCCGCCAGCAAGTAATCCAGATGCTAGGCCCAGCCACCAGCCAGAGTGATCCAGATGCTAGACCCAGCCACCAGCCAGAATGATTCAGATGCTAGATCCAGCCACCAGCCAGAATGATCCAGATGCTAGGCCCAACCAGAGTGATCCAGATGCTAGACCCATCCACCAGCCAGAGTGATCCAGATGCTAGACCCAGCCACACCAGCCAGAATTATACTGATGCTAGATCCAGCAGCCAGCCAGAATGATCCAGATGCTAGGCCCAGCCAGAGTGATCCAGATGCTAGACTCAGCCACCAGCCAGACAGCCAGAGTGATCCAGATGCTAGACCCAGCCACCAGCCAGAATGATCCAGATGCTAGATCTAGCCACCAGCCAGAGTGATCCAGATGCTAGGCCCAGCTGCCAGCCAGAGCGATCCAGATGCTCTGCCCAGCCACCAGCCAGAATGATCCAGATGCTAGGCCCAGCCACCAGCCAGAGTGATCCAGATGCTAGGCCCAGCCGCTAGCCAGAGTGATCCAGATGCTAGGCCCAGCCACCAACCAGAGTGATCCAGATGCTAGGCCCAGCCACCAGCCAGAATGATCCAGATGCTAGGCCCAGCCACCAGCCAGAGTGATCCAGATGCTTGGCCCAGCAACCAGTCAGAGTGATCCAGATGCTAGGCCAAGCCACCAGCCAGAGTGATCTAGAAGCTAGGCCCAGCCGCCAGCCATAGTGATCCAGATGCCAGGCCCAGCCACCAGCCAGAGTGATCCAGATGCTAGGCCCAGCCACCAGCCAGAGTGATCCAGATGCTAGGCCCAGCCACCAGCCAGAGAGATCCAGATGCTAGGCCCAGACACTTGCAGCCAGAGTGATCCAGATGCTAGGCCCTGCCACCAGCCAGAGTGATCCAGATGCTAGGCCCAGCCACCAGCCAGAGTGATCCAGATGCTGGGCCCAGCCACCAGCCAGAGTAATCCAGATGCTAGGCCCAGCCACCATCCAGAGTGATCCAGATGCTAGGCCCAGCCACCAGGAAGTGATCTAGATGCTAGACCCAGCCGCCAGCAAGTAATCCAGATGCTAGGCCCAGCCACCAGCCAGAGTGATCCAGATGCTAGACCCAGCCACCAGCCAGAATGATTCAGATGCTAGATCCAGCCACCAGCCAGAATGATCCAGATGCTAGGCCCAACCAGAGTGATCCAGATGCTAGACCCATCCACCAGCCAGAGTGATCCAGATGCTAGACCCAGCCACACCAGCCAGAATTATACTGATGCTAGATCCAGCAGCCAGCCAGAATGATCCAGATGCTAGGCCCAGCCAGAGTGATCCAGATGCTAGACTCAGCCACCAGCCAGACAGCCAGAGTGATCCAGATGCTAGACCCAGCCACCAGCCAGAATGATCCAGATGCTAGATCTAGCCACCAGCCAGAGTGATCCAGATGCTAGGCCCAGCTGCCAGCCAGAGCGATCCAGATGCTCTGCCCAGCCACCAGCCAGAATGATCCAGATGCTAGGCCCAGCCACCAGCCAGAGTGATCCAGATGCTAGGCCCAGCCGCTAGCCAGAGTGATCCAGATGCTAGGCCCAGCCACCAACCAGAGTGATCCAGATGCTAGGCCCAGCCACCAGCCAGAATGATCCAGATGCTAGGCCCAGCCACCAGCCAGAGTGATCCAGATGCTTGGCCCAGCAACCAGTCAGAGTGATCCAGATGCTAGGCCAAGCCACCAGCCAGAGTGATCTAGAAGCTAGGCCCAGCCGCCAGCCATAGTGATCCAGATGCCAGGCCCAGCCACCAGCCAGAGTGATCCAGATGCTAGGCCCAGCCACCAGCCAGAGTGATCCAGATGCTAGGCCCAGCCACCAGCCAGAGAGATCCAGATGCTAGGCCCAGACACTTGCAGCCAGAGTGATCCAGATGCTAGGCCCTGCCACCAGCCAGAGTGATCCAGATGCTAGGCCCAGCCACCAGCCAGAGTGATCCAGATGCTAGGCCCAGCCACCAGCCAGAGTGATCCAGATGCTAGACCCAGCCGTCAGCCAGAGTGATCCAGATGCTAGGCCCAGACACTTGCAGCCAGAGTGATCCAGATGCTAGGCCCTGCCACCAGCCAGAGTGATCCAGATGCTAGGCCCAGCCACCAGCCAGAATGATCCAGATGCTAGGCCCAGCCGCCAGCCAGAGTGATCCAGATGCTAGGCCCAGCAACCAGTCAGAGTGATCCAGATGCTAGGCCAAGCCACCAGCCAGAGTGATCTAGATGCTAGGCCCAGCCACCAGCCATAGTGATCCAGATGCCAGGCCCAGCCACCAGCCATAGTGATCCAGATGCCAGGCCCAGCCACCAGCCAGAGTGATCTAGATGCTAGGCCCAGCCACCAGCCATAGTGATCCAGATGCCAGGCCCTGCCACCAGCCAGAGTGATCCCGATGCTATGCCCAGCCGCCAGCCAGATTGATCCAGATGCTAGACCCAGCCACCAGCCAGAGTGATCCAGATGCTAGGCCCAGACGCTTGCAGCCAGATAGAGAGAGGAAGGAAGGTGTGTGTGTGTGTGTGTGTGTGTGTGTGTGTGTGTGTGTGTGTGTGTGTGTGTGTGTGTGTGTGTGTGTGTGTGTGTGTGTGTGTGTGTGTGCGTGTGTGTGCGCGTGTGCATGTGTGTGTGCTTCAAGCAGATGTCCTGGATGGGTAGCAGCAGGGTGATGTTCTCGGCCATCTTCACCATCAACTGGAGGGCCTTTCGGTCGTGGACAGAGCAATTCCCGTACCAGGCTGTGACGAAATCGGTCAGGATGCTCTTGATGGTGCAAAGATAGTACTTAGAGAGGACCCGGGGTGGCAAGCTGAAAAACGTCAGCCGCCTTAGGAAGTAGAGAGAATGTTGCAACCTCTTGAGAAAAGTGTTGGAGTTGTTGGTCATTGTCAAGACCTTGTTGATGTGGACTTAAAACTGCTGACTCTCTCTACTGCACTCCCAATTTATCTGGAGCGGGGCATGTTCACTCTTCTGCTTTCTGAAGTCAACAATCAACTCCTTTGTTTTGCTGACATTGAGGCAGTGGTTGTTGTCCTGGTACCCCAATGCCAGTTCACTTACCTCCTCCCTATAGGCTGACTTCTCGTTTTTGGTTATCAGGCCCACAACCGTGGTGTCATCTGAAAACATGATGATAGAGTTGGGGTCAAAGCCACACAGTTGTTGGTGAACAAGGAGTACAGCAGAGGACTGAGGACACCCCTGGGGGTCCCTGTGTTAAGAGTCAGTGTGGAGGAGATGTTGTTGCCAATCCTCACAGCCTGTGGTGGTCTGCCCGTCAGGAAGTCCAGGAACAGTTGCAGAGGATGGTGTTCAGACCCTAGGCTCTGAGCTTGGTGTTGAGCTTGGAGGGCACACTAGTGTTGAATGCTGAACTGTAGTTAATGAAAAGCATTCTCACATTGGTGTTAAAATTGTCCAGATATTTATGGCCGTGTGAATAGGAATGGAAATGGACCTGTTGGAGCCGTAGACAAATTGTAGTGTGTCCAGTGTGCCTGGCATGCTGGCCTTGAACTACTTCATGATGACTGGGGTGACTGTGACGGGGCGATAGTCATTTGGGCATGTCACCTTGCTTTTCTTGGGCACTGGGACAATGGTGGTCTCATTGAAGCAGGTGGAGACTACAGCCTGGGGCAGGGACAGGTGTTGAAGAAGTCAGAGAAGACGCACGCCAGCTGATCAGCACATACTCTGTGGATACGTCCAGGGATGCCATCTGGGCCGTTTTTTTCATATCACCCTCAGAGAGTGAAAGCAGCTGGTCGTCCGAATCAGCAAGAGTCTTCCTTGATTACTTGGTATTGTCTGCCTCGAAGCGAATATAGATTGTGTGATTAAGCTCATCTGGGAGGGACGCTTCGGTGGGCACCACACAGCTGGATTTGCCTTTGTTGTCCATGATAGTCTGTAGTCCTTGCCAGATGCGCTGTGTGTCTAAGTTGCCAAACTACAATTCAAGTTTGAGTCTGTATTGTCTTTTTGCATCCCAAATGGATTTGCAGAGCTCGTACCTACTTGCCTGTCACCGAGTCATCAGGGTTTCTTTTGCTGACATTGAATGCTGCAGTACGGGCTCTCAGGAGTGTGTGGAAATGTCTGTTCACCCAGGGTTTTTGGTTGGGGTATGTCCAAATTGTTATTGTTTGTACAACATCAAATCAAATCTTATTTGTCAGAGTATATAGGTAGGGTAGGTAGGGGTAAAGTGACTATGCATAGAAATGAAAAAAGCGAGCAGCAGCAGTATAAAAACAAAGGCGGGGGGGAGTGTCACCAGTCATAAGGTTTGGCCGTGTGGTTTGGGCCGGGAACAGTCTGTGACTTGGGTGACTTGAATCTTGACAATTTTTTGGGCCTTCTTTAACACATATCCAAAAAATGCCTGTGACTGACAATGTGAACTCAGCAACAAAAAAACGTCCTCTCACTGTCAACTGTGTTTATTTTCAGCAAACTTAACATGTGTAAATATATGTATGAACATGACAGGATTCAACAACTGAGACATAAACTGAACTAGTTCCACAGACATGTGACTAACAGAACTGGAATCAAGTTTACCTGAACAAATGGGGGATCAAAATCAAAAGCAACAGTCAGTATCTGGTGTGGCCACCAGCTGCATTAAGTACTGCAGTGCATCTCTTCCTCATGGACTGCACCAGATTTGTCAATTCTTGCGGTAAGATGCTACCCCACACTTCCACCAAGGCACCTGCAAGTACCCGGACATTACTGGGGGAAATGGCCCTAGCCCTCACTCTCCAATCCAACAGGTCCCATATGTGCTCAATGGGATTGAGATCCGGGCTCTTCGCTGGCCATGGCAGAACACTGACATTCCTGACTTGCAGGAAATCACGCACAGAACGAGCAGTATGGCTGGTGGCATTGTCATGCTGGAGTGTCATGTCAGGATGAGCCTGCAATGACAATTGCCGCATTCCCAAGGCACACAGATGAGCAGGGACCCTGATCATATTTCCTTTGATCTTTTTCAGAGTCAGTAGAAAGGCCTCTGAAGTGTCCTAAGTTTCCATAACTGTGACCTTAATTGCCAACCGTCTGTAAGCTGTTAGTGTTTTAACGACCGTTTCACAGGTGCATGTTTGTTAATTGTTTATGGTTCATTGAACAAGCATGGGAAACAGTGTTTAAACCCTTTACAATCTGGCTCTGATCTGTTGAAGTTATTTAGATTTATTTAAATTCTCTTTGAAAGAAAGGTTCCCGAAAAAGGGATGTTTCTTTTTTTGTTGAGTGTATATTCTTCAATGTTGATAGATGAGTCCTGGGTGGAGGAATCTTTTAACATATTCCAATCGGTATTCTCAAAACAGTCCTGCAGCATTGAGTTTGCCTCCTCTGTCATACAGGTGTGACAAGCTTGTAGCATCATACCCAAGAGGATTCCATACTGTAATAACTGCCAAAGGTGCTTCATCAAAGTACTGAGTAAAAGGTCTGAATACTTGTGTCTGTCCTATGTCTGAGAGAAATAAGAAGGATCAGAAAAGTCTATTTTTTTTTACATGTTTTAACCCCTTAGCTTTGTCACTGAACAGTGTCTGTATATACAGTCATGTACATAAGAATTTGGACACAATTTGCATAATTTTTGCTCTGTACGCAACCACAATGGATTTGAAAGGAAACAATCAAGATGTGCTGTAAGTGTAGACTTTCATCTTTAATTTAACATTAGCCAGCAGGACCCAGCAAGAACCTTCTCACCTGGAAGCATAGATGGTCTAGCAAGTTTAAAACACATATCACCAACATGTATCCTGCCCCACAAGAGGAAAAAACATGCTCGACAATGTATATATAAACATCGGTATATATAAACATCCGCCATTCCCCTCCCCCTCTTCGGACAATCAGATCCTATCTCTTTGTTCCTACTCTCCGCCTACAAGCAGCAACTCAAGAGGGAGCAACCAACACAGAATAATGAGGTGCTGGACAGAGGATTGGTTTCTCCCATTCCTCTCTGCAGATCCTCACAAGCTATGTCAGTATGTTTTGGGAGCATTGCTGCAAAGATATTTTCAGGTCTTTCCAGAGATGTTCGATCTGGTTCAAGTCTGGGCTCTGGCTGGGCCTCTCAAGGACATTCCGAGTCCCGAAGCCACTCCTGTGTTTTCTTGGCTTTGTGCTCAGGGTTGTTGTCCTATTGGAAGGTTAACCTTTGTCCCCAGTCTTGAGCGCTATGGAGCAAGTTTTCATCAAGGGTCTCTGTACTTTGCTCTGTTCAGTTTTGGACTCGATCCTGGTCTGAGAGTCTTTAGGTGCCTTTTGACAAACTCTGAGCAGTCTGTTATGTGTATTTTACTGAGGAGTGGTTTCCCTCTGGCCACTGTGCCATAAAGGCCTGATTGATGGAGTGCTGTAGAGATGGTTGTCCTTTTGGAAGCTTCTCCCATCTCCACAGAGGAACTCTAGAGCTCTGTCAGAGTGCCCATTGGATTCTTGGTCACCTCCCTGACCAAGGCCCTTCTGCCCCGATTGTTCAGTTTGACCGGGTGGCCAAGGAGAGTTTTGGTGGTTCCAAACTTATTCCGTTTAAGAATGATGAAGGTCACTGTGTTCTTGGGGACCTTCAATGCTGCAGAAATGTTTTGGTACCCTTCCCCAGATCTGTGCCTCAACACAATCCTGTCTCGGAGCTCTACGGACAATTCCTTCGACCTCATAGCTTGCTTGTTGCTCTGACATGCACTGTCAACTGTGGGACCTTATATAAACAGGTCTGTGCCTTTCCAAAGCATGTCCAATCAATTGAATTAATCTACAACAGTTAATCACGGCGCAGCAGACAACCATAAAACTCATGCAACAACAGCTGAGCCAACAAGAAGAACCGAGATTGAAGCCAAGAGCGGCTGCTCGCGCCATCTTACCTCGCCTCTCAAAGGAGGATGTTATTGATGCTTTCATCATGATGTTCGAAAAGACAGCCACCTTGGAAGAGTGGCCCCACACAGAATGGGCGAGCGTGTTAGCCCTTCTTTTGACCGGGAAACCCAGGAAGCCTGCAATGACCTGGACCCCTGCGAAGCTGCTATTGGCAACTAAAAAAACTGATTCTGTCCCGTTACCAACTGAGAGATAGAGCCGTAATGTTCCACCAGTGGACCTATATACAGTATATATATATATATTTGTTCACTTTTATTTAACTAAGTAGGCCAGTTGAGAACAAGTTCTCATTTACAACTGCTACCTGGCCAAGATAAAGCAAAGCAGTGCAACAAAAACAATACAGAGTTACACATGGAATACACAAACGTACAGTCAAAAACAAAATAGAAAAATCTGTATACAGTGTGTGCAAAGGAAGTAAGGAGGTAAGGCAATAAATAGGCCAATAGTGGTGAAGCAATTACAATTTAGCAATTTACACAGGAGTGATATGTGCAGATGAGAATGTGCAAGTAGACATACTGGTGTGCAAAAGATCAGAAAAAACAAATACGGGGATGAGGTAGATAGTTGGTTGGATGGATGGGCTATTTACAGATGGGCTGTGTACAGCTGCAGCGATCGGTAAGCTGCTCTGACAGCTGACGCTTAAAGTTAGTGAGTGAGATATGTCTCCAACTTCAATGATTGTTGCAATTCGTTCCAGTCGTTGGCAGCACAGAACTGGAAGGAAAGGTGGCCAAATGAGGTGTTGGCTTTGGGGATGACCAGTGCAATATACCTGCTGGAGCGCGTGCTACGGGTGGGTGTTGCTATGGTGACCAGTGAGCTGATATAAGGTGGAGCTTTACCTATCAAAGCCTTATAGATGACCTGGAGCCAGTGGGTTGTGCGACGAATATGTAGCGAAGACCAGCCAACGAGAGCATACAGGTCGCAGTGGTGGGTAGTATATGGGGCTTTGGTGACAAAATGGATTGCACTGTAATAGACTGCATCCAATTTGCTAGTATAGTGTTGGAGGCTGTTTTGTAAATGACATCGCCAAAGTCAAGGATCGGTAGGATAGTCAGTTTTACGAGGGTATATTTGGCAGTGTGAGTGAAGGAGGCTTTGTTGCAAAATACGAAGCCAAACCTAGATTTAACTTGGATTGGAGATGCTTAAAGTAAGTCTGGAAGAGAGTTTACAGTCTCGCCAGACACCTAGGTATTTATATATTCTACGTCAGAACAGTTCAGAGTAGTGATGCTAGTCGGGCGCGCGGGTGCAAGCAGCAATCAGTTGAAGAGCATGTATTTTGTTTTACTAGCATTTAAGAGCAATTGGAGGCCATGGAAGGAGTGTTGTATGGCATTGAAGTTCGTTTGGAGGTTTGTTAACACAGAGTCCAAAGAAGGGCCCGACATAATGCTGTCATCTGCGTAGAGGTGGATCAAATAATATCACACGGAAGGAGCAACATCATTGATATACAGAGAAAAGAGTCGGCCCCAGAATTGAACCCTGTGAGTTGACACACTGAACTATATCTGAGAAGTAGTTGGTGAACCAGGCGAGTTAGTCATTAGAGAAACCAAGGATGTTGAGTCTGCCAATAGGAATACAGTGATTGACAGAGTCGAAAGACTTGGCCAGGTCGATGGATATAGCTGCACAGTACTGTCTTTTGTCGATGGCGGTTATGATATCGTTTAGGACCTTGAGCGTGGCTGAGGTGCACCCATGACCAGCTCGGAAACCAGATTGCATAGTGGAGAAGGTACGGTGGGATTCTAAATGGTCGGTGATCTGTTTGTTCACTTGGCTTTCAAAGACTTTAGAAAGGCAGGGCTGTATGGATATAGGTCTGTAACAGTTTGGGTCTAGAGTGTCTCCCCTTTTGAAGAGGGGGATGACCGCGGCCACTTTCCAATCATTAGGAATCTCAGACGATACGAAAGAGAGGTTGTACAGACGAATAATAGGGGTTGCAACAATGGCGGCAGATAATTTTAGGAAGAGAGTGTCCAGATTGTCTAGCCCAGCTTATTTGTAGGGATCCAGATTTTTTTGCAGCTCTTTCAGATCATCAGCTGTCGGGATTTGGGTGAAGGAGAAGGGGGCAGGGGGTTGGGCCAGGTGCTGCGGGGGGTGCAGAGCTGTTGGCCGGAGTTGGGGTGGCCAGGTGGAAAGCGTGGCCAGCCATAGAGAAATACTCATTGAAACTCTCGATTATCATGGATTTATCAGTGGTGACAGTGTTCCTAGCCTCAGTGCAGTAGGCAGCTGGGAGGAGGTACTCTTATTTTCCATGGACTTTATAGTGTCCCAGAACTTTTTGGAATTAGTGCTGCAGGACGCAAATTTCTGTTTGAAAAAGCTAGCCTTGGCTTTCCTAACTGACTGTGTGTATTGGTTCCCGAAAAAAAAAAAAAAGTTGCATATCGCAGGGACAATTCGAAGCTAGTGCAGTACGCCAAAGGATGTTATTGTGCTGGTCAAGGGCAGTCAAGTCTGGAGTGAACCAAGGGCTATATCTGATCTTATTTCAAAAAAAATTGAAAGGTGAATGCTTATTGAAGATGGTGAGGAAAGCACGTTTAAAGAACAACCAGGCATCCTCTACTGACGGGATGAGATCAATATTCTTCCAGGATACCCGGGCCAGGTCTATTAGAAAGGCCTGCACACAGAAGTGATTTAGGGAGCGTTTGAGAGTGATGAGGGGTGGTCGTTTGACCGCGGACACATAACGGATGCAGGCAATGAGGCAGTGATCGCTGAGATCCTGGTTGAAAAGCGCAGAGGTGTATTTATTGGGCAAGTTGGTCAGGATGATATCTATGAGGGTGCCCATGCTTACGGATTTGGGGTTGTACCTGGTAAATTCCTTGTTAATTTGTGTGAGACTGAGGGCATCTAGCTTAGATTGTAGGATGTCTGGGGTGTTAATCATATCCCAATTTTGGTCGCCTAGCAGTACGAACTCTGATTATAGATGGGGGCAGTCAATTCACATATGGTGTCCAGGGCAGAGCTGGGAGCTGAGGGTGGTCTATAACAAGTGGCAACAGTGAGGGACATATTTCTGGGGAGATGGATTTTATAAGTAGAAATTCGTTTGGGCATATAATTTAGTTTGGGCATATGACAGAACTCTTCAGGCTATCTCAACAGCAGATTGCAATTCCGCTCCCTTTAGCATTTCTGTCTTGAAGGAAAATATTGTAATTGAGGGTGGAAATTTCAGAATTTTGGTGGCCTTCCTAAGCCAGGATTCAGACACGGCTTGGACATCAGGGATGGTGGAGTGTGCTAAAACAGTGAATAAAGCAAACTTAGGAAAGATGCTTCTGATGTTTACATGCATGAACCCAAGGCTTTTACGGTTGCAGAAGTCAAGAAATGAGAGTGCCTGGGGACACACAGGGCCTGGGTTAACCTCTACATCACCAGAGGAACAGAGGAGGAGTAGCATGAGGGTACGGCTAAAGGCTATAAGAACTGTTTGTCTAGTGCTTTGGGAACAAAGAATAAAAGGAGCATATTTCTGGGCGTGGTAGGATAGATTCAGGGCATAGTGTACAGACAAGGGTATGGTAGGGTGCAAGTACATTGTGGGTAAACCCCAATGTAGAGAGGTTGCATCTCTGGAGGTGCCAGTTAAGCTAGGTGCATTCTCCGTATGTGTGGGGGAGAAGGGGGCTCTCTGAGGCATGTTGAGCAGGAAAACAAAGACCTCAGCAGGAATCAGCTGTGTAACCGAGCGATCATAGAATTATAGAGAGAGTTCAGTACCGCTCAACATAGAGACCCAAATCTACGGGATGCCATGAGTAAGGTGAAGGTGGTCAATGGGAAAAATGTTGACAGATCAGGTGAGCCCTCTCTTCCCTGCTATGCAATTAGGCGGGGCCTCTGTATTGGGTTGTGCAACAAAGGGGGGAAAACAGGAATTACTAACTAGACCAGCATTAGTAATTCCTGTTTTCCCCCTCTTCGACTGGAATTTATATATAATGGCTGAAATATTTCAATTTTGGAGAATCTCTTGTAAAATGGGTTAGCGTTATCTATAGGTGTAAAATAGTAAATAATGGCTACATCTCAGAAAGTTTTAAACTGTCAAGTGGAGTAAAAACAAGGTTGGCAAATATTTACATATCTATTTATTATTGTTAAAATCAGATCCAACAATAATATTAAGGGATTTGAAATCCAGGGTTTAAAAACAAAGGTGTCATTGTAATCTGATAATTCATGTTTTTTTTTAAATCCACAATTAGAATCCCTCAAAAGCCTCATAGAGGATCTAGATACTTTTTCTAACCTCTCTGAATTACAACCAAATTATGTGTGTGTACTGTACTATATTATGTATTGGATCACTTAAAAATACAACTTTGACATTACCGTGTAGTTGACCAATAAAATGGTCTGACGGGGATGTGGACATACTCGATATACAAATCCCAAAACAAAAGATCTCACTCCAATAAATTTGTATAGAAAGTTAGCAAAAATAGTTAAGATCTTGCTACCATGGAAAGGTAAATACATGTCTATTTGTGGAAAAATCACCCAGATTAACTATTTAGCCATATGACAGTTTACCTAAAGTAATTGCTTATGGTTTGCCGACCTGTTTTCTTTGTACTATAAGAGCAAAAAAATATTCAAATTTATTTGGAATGGCAAGCCAGACAAAATTAAAAGTGCCTATTTAAATAATGAATACGAAATCGGAGCACATAAATTATGAAATATTAAAGCATTAGACCTCTCACTAAAGGCGTCAGTCATACAAAAGTTATACTTAAATCCGAACTGGTTGTCTAGCAAATTAGTAAAATTGTCTAACTCCCATGTTCAATAATGGTCTTTTTCCCTTTATTCAGATTACAACCACTCACTTTAGGTTATTTGAAAATGAAATAACCTCCAAAATATCGTTATTTATTAAACAAGCCATAGAAAGTTGGTTGCAATTTCAGTTGAATCCACCAGAAAAGACAGAAATGACAGAAATGAAGGCTATTCCATGAACCTGCCAGGCTATTTAATGAACCTGCCAGTTGTGATACTTAATAGGGCTCTGAACGATACTTAACAGGGCTCTGAGCGATACTTAACAGGGCTCTGAGCGATACTTAACAGGGCTCTGAACGATACTTAACAGGGCTCTGAGCGATACTTAACAGGGCTCTGAACAATACTTAACAGGGCTCTGAGCGATACTTAACAGGGCTCTGAACGATACTTAACAGGGCTCTGAGCGATACTTAACAGGGCTCTGAGCGATACTTAACAGGGCTCTGAACGATACTTAACAGGGCTCTGAACGATACTTAACAGGGCTCTGAACGATACTTAACAAGGCTCTGAACGATACTCAACAGGGCTCTGAACAATACTTAACAGGGCTCTGAACGATACTTAACAGGGCTCTGAACGATACTTAACAAGGCTCTGAACGATACTCAACAGGGCTCTGAACGATACTTAACAGGGCTCTGAACGATACTTAACAGGGCTCTGAGCGATACTTAACAGGGCTCTGAACGATACTTAACAGGGCTCTGAACGATACTCAACAGGGCTCTGGGCGATACTCAACAGGGCTCTGAACGATACTCAACAGGGCTCTGAACGATACTCAACAGGGCTCTGAACGATACTTAACAGGGCTCTGAACGATACTCAACAGGGCTCTGAACGATACTTAACAGGGCTCTGAACGATACTCAACAGGGCTCTGAACGATACTTAACAGGGCTCTGGGCGATACTTAACAGGGCTCTGAACGATACTTAACAGGGCTCTGAACGATACTCAACAGGGCTCTGGGCGATACTCAACAGGGCTCTGGGCGATACTTAACAAGGCTCTGAACGATACTTAACAGGGCTCTGGGCGATACTTAACAGGGCTCTGAACGATACTTAACAGGGCTCTGAACGATACTTAACAGGGCTCTGGGCGATACTCAACAGGGCTCTGGGCGATACTTAACAGGGCTCTGGGCGATACTTAACAGGGCTCTGAACGATACTTAACAGGGCTCTGAACGATACTTAACAGGGCTCTGGGCGATACTCAACAGGGCTCTGAGCGATACTTAACAGGGCTCTGAACGATACTCAACAGGGCTCTGGGCGATACTTAACAGGGCTCTGAACGATACTTAACAGGGCTCTGGGCGATACTTAACAGGGCTCTGAACAATGCTTAACAGGGCTCTGAGCAATACTTAACAAGGCTCTGGGCGATACTTAACAGGGCTCTGAGCGATACTTAACAAGGCTCTGGGCGATACTTAACAGGGCTCTGAGCGATACTTAACAGGGCTCTGAGCAATACTTAACAAGGCTCTGGGCGATACTTAACAGGGCTCTGAGCGATACTTAACAGGGCTCTGAACAATACTTAACAGGGCTCTGAACAATACTTAACAGGGCTCTGAACAATGCTTAACAGGGCTCTGAGCAATACTTAACAAGGCTCTGGGCGATACTTAACAGGGCTCTGAGCAATACTTAACAAGGCTCTGGGCGATACTTAACAGGGCTCTGAACAATACTTAACAGGGCTCTGAACAATACTTAACAGGGCTCTGAACAATCAAAATAGTTGAATTTACGGGAGAGAAAACATAGCAGTGTTATTTTTTTCTCAATCCCTAACCAACTATCACATCTCCATAATGGCTTTGATAAGGGTGGTTCATTTTTTTAACTAAAACCAATGAGCACACACTCACACATCAGATCAAAAACATGTTTTTCATAGTACTAATGGCCCTCTCCCCCCTCTCTTGTTTTTCTCATCCCCTCATCTGTTATTGTATTTGGGGAGATGGAGAAGAAGTGTCAGGTGGAAGCCAATACCCAGTAGGCATCCATTATATTACATGACTATCAGTGTACACTCACACACAGACATGCTGACACGCACACACAGACACACACACGCCCATACTCGAGCACACACATGCACACACACACAGACACACACACACACGCACACACAGCCATTCACACACAGACACGCACTATAGACACACACACACACACACACACACACAGAGACACACACACACACACACACACACAGACACACACAGACACACACACACACACAGAGACACACACACGCACACGCACACACAGCCATTCACACACAGACACGCACTATAGACACACACACACACACACACACACACAGAGACACACACACACACACAGACACTCACAGACACACACACACACACACACAGACACACACACACACACACAGAGACACACACACGCACACACACAGACACACACAGACACACACAGACACACACACGCACACACACACACACACACACACACACACAGAGACACACACACACACACACACACCATTCTATGACTATCAGATCACATCAGTGCAGATGAGGGATAAAGACAAGACGGGAAAAGGGAACACACATTAAACCAAATCTATTCACATTCAAATAGATAGGGCCTCCAAGGGCCACATCTGCTGGTTAACTTACTAAACACGGACTGCTTCAGACCTGTGTTGACAGGTTGGTTTGTTTCTCTGGAATGACTAAGAGCCAGGGAGTAAACAAAAATGCAACATCAAGAGGTCCTGCCCACCTCTGTATTTGGCTACAGAGATTTTTTATCAGAAAATTTACTATTGAGCGCGTGTTTTTTAATGTGGATTTGCATAGATGATTGTCCAAAAAAAACATACAATATATTGGCCTTTGTGCTTATGCCACTCCCAAAATAAGTCATCTAGTTTAACGTTTGACTGACCAAAATGAACAATGATGAATGCATATGCATTGTCTTCCGTCTTCACTCATCTACTGTGTGGCTGTGAGGACAGAAACCCATACAATGCTTTACATGGTCGTGGGCTGTTCTGAAAGCAAGTCCTATCATGATGCCCTGTACATTCAACTCAATTCAACTCAATTTCAACTAAATGTCAACTCAAATCAACTCAATTTCATTGTGATTTAAAAATGACATGGTCTACCGGACGATAATACACAATGACAGTTTACAGGACAATCAGACACAAGCAGAGAAAGTGGTGTAAACAGGTGGACTGGTGCTATTATCTGCTGAAATGCACTGAATGTGTCAGGACTGGAATTGAAGATGAGTTGCTACATATACAAGAGCAGTACACCCCAGTGATTTGGAGGTGGACAAAATAACATAGAGATGAGTTGTGAACAAACTGCTCCCAAGGCAACGACAGCAGTGGGGTGGATTAGTTCAAGTTGGCTTCAGGAGTGTTTAGAACATCATTGTAAGGTTAAATGAGTATCAACTGTTAAATGGGACACTCCCCTGGAACCACCAAGTCCTCATCAAGGACGGTACTCTAGTGTATCAAGCAGGAACACACTCTCTAAGACATACACACACATACACCACTGAGCCTACTCTGAATCTGTTGTAGTATAAGAAGCCTTGTCTGGTTAAATATATATATATATATATTTTTAAGCTTTAATTTAACTAGGCAAGTCCGTTAAGAACAAGTTCTTATTTACAATGAGGGCCTACCCTGGCCAAACCCTAATCCGGACAACGCTGGGACAATTATGCACCGCCCTATTGAACTACCAACAACGTCCGGTTGTGAAACAGCCAGGAATCGAACCAGGGTATGTAGTGAAGCCTCTAGCACTGAGATGCAGTGCCGAAGAATGCTGCAACTGATCTGGAGGCTCAATATGGGAGCTGAGGATTCAAATTAGTGTTGAAATAAAAGAGCTAACCTCCAGATCAGTTGAGCATCTACTGAGCTCCTACTGAGACCCTACTGAGCTTCTGCTGAGAACCTACTGAGCTTCTGCTGAGCTCCTACTGAGCTTCTATTGAGACTTACTGAATTTCTACTGAGCTTCTACTGAGATCCTACTGAGCTCCTACTGAGCTTCTGCTGAGTTCCTACCGAGTTCCTCCCGAGACCCTACCGAGCACCTACCGAGCTCCTACCGAGCGCCCTACTGAGTTCCTACTGAGATCCTACTGAGCTCCTACTGAGCTCCTAATGAGACCCTACTGAGCTCCTAATGAGACCCTACTGAGCTAATACTGAGACCCTAATGAGACCCTACTGAGTTTCTACTGAGCTCCTACTGAGATCCTACTTAGCTCCTACAGAGCTCCTACAGAGCTCCTACTGAGACCCTACTGAGCTCCTACTGAGCTCCTACTGAGCTCCTACTGAGACCCTACTGAGCTCCTACTGAGCTCCTACTGAGCTCCTACTGAGACCCTACTGAGTTCCTACTGAGCTCCCACTGAGACCCTACTGAGCTACTACTGAGTTTATACTGAACTCCTACTGAGCTCCTACTGAGACCCTACTGAGCTCCTACTGAGCTCCTACTGAGCTCCTACTGAGACCCTACTGA
The DNA here is from genome assembly GCF_057628025.1 of Oncorhynchus mykiss. Classification (NCBI taxonomy): domain Eukaryota; kingdom Metazoa; phylum Chordata; class Actinopteri; order Salmoniformes; family Salmonidae; genus Oncorhynchus; species Oncorhynchus mykiss. The sequence continues at coordinate 12,660,276 of NC_143051.1, read as the reverse complement.
GCTCCTAATGAGACCCTACTGAGCTTCTACTGAGACCCTACTGATCTCCTACTGAGACCTTACTGAGCTCCTACATAGACCGCACTGAGCGTCTACAGAGACCCTACAGAGACCCTACTGAGCTCCTACTGAGCTCCGACTGAGCTCATACTGAGACCCTACTGAGCTGCCACTGGGACCCCACTAAGAACCCACTGATCTTCTACTGAGACCCCTCTGATCTTCTTCTGAGACCCTACTGAGACCCTCCTGAGCTCCTACTGAGTTTAAACTGAGCTCCTACTGAGCTCCTACTGAGACACTACTGAGCTACTGCTGAGACCCTACTGAGCTCCTTCTGAGACCCTACTGAGCTCCTACTGAGACCCTACTGATCTCCTACTGAGACCCTACTGATCTCCTACTGAGACCTTACTGAGCTCCTACATACACCGCACTGAGCGTCTACAGAGACCCTACAGAGACCCTACTGAGCTCCTACTGAGCTCCTACTGAGCTCCGACTGAGCTCCTACTGAGACCCTACTGAGCTGCCACTGGGACCCCACTAAGAACCCACTGATCTTCTACTGAGACCCTTCTGATCTTCTTCTGAGACCCTACTGAGACCCCACTGAGACCCTATGGAGACACTACTGAGACCCCACTGATCTTCAACTGAGACCCTACTGAGGCCCCACTGAGACCCTACAAACACACTACTGAGACCCCACTGAGACCGTGCTGAGACCCCACTGAGACCCTACGGAGACACTACTGAGACCCCACTGATCTTCGACTGAGACCCCACTGATCTTCTACTGAGACCCCTCTGAGACCCTACGGAGACACTACTGAGACCCCACTGATCTTCTACTGAGACCCTACTGAGGCCCCACTGAGACCCTACGGAGACACTACTGAGACCCCACTGATCTTCGACTGAGACCCTACTGATGCCCCACTGAGACCCTACTAAGACCTTCAGCCAGTAGACATTAACACTGGCTGACACTGTCCATTAACACTGTCCGTAAACATGGGCACCTTCATAGATATTATTTTGACCAACTTGCCCTTCAACTACACCTCTGCTGTTTTCAATTAGGATCTAAGAGATCACTGCCTCATTGCCTGCATACACTATGGGTCAACGGTCAGGCCTTTCTAATCAACCTGGCCCAGGTATCCTGAAAGAATATTGACCTCATCCCGTCAGTCGAGGATGCCTGGTCGTTCTTTAAAAGTAATTTTCATCTTAAATAAGCATGTCCCTTTCAAAAAATGTAGAACTAAGAACAGATATAGACCTTGGTTCACTCCAGACCTGACTGCCCTTAACCAGAACAAAAAAAGTCCTGTGGCGGACTGCAATAGCATAGAGTAGTCCCCGTGATATGCAACTGTTCAGGGACGTCAGGAACCAATACACACAGTCAGTCAGGAAAGCTTTTTCAAACAGAAATTTGCATCCCGTAGCTCTAACTCCCAAAAGTTTTGGGACTCTGTAAAGTCCATAGAGAACAAGAGCACCTCCTCCCAGCTGCCCACTTCACTGAGGCTATGCGACACGGTCACCACCGATAAATCCATGATATTCAAACATTTCAATAAGCATTTCTCTACGGCTGGCCATGCTTTCCTCCTGGCTACCCCAACCCCGGCCAACAGCTCCACCCCCCCCCCCCCCCCTCGCAGCTACTCGCCCAAGCCTCCCCAGCTTCTCCTTCACCCACATCCAGATCGCAGCTGTTCTGACAGAGCTGCAAAATCTGGACCCGTACAAATCAGCTGGGCTAGACAAACTGGACCCTCTCTTTCTAAAATTATCTGCCGCCAATTTTGCAACCCCTTTTACCAGTCAGTTCAACATCACTTTCATTTCGTCCCAGATCCCTTAAGATTAGATAGCTGCCGCGGTCATCCGCCTCTTCAAAGGGGGTGACACTCTAGACCCAAACTGTTACAGACCTATATCCATCCTGACCTGCCATTCTAAAGTCTTTGAAAGATCACTGAATATTTCAAATCCCACCGTACCTTCTCCGCTGTGCAATCTGGTTTCCGAGCTGGTCACGGGTGCACCTCAGCCATGCTCAAGTTACTAAACGATATCATAACCGCCATCGATAAAAGGCCGTCTTCATCAACCTGGCCAAAAGCCTTGGTTTCTCAAATGACTGCCTCATCTGGTTCACCAACTACTTCGCAGATAGAGTTCATTGTGTAAAGTCAGAGGGCCTGTTGTCCGGACCTCTGGCAGTCTCTATAGGGGTACCACAGGGTTCAATTCTCGGGCCGACTCTTTTCTCTGTATATATCCACGATGTCGCTCTTGCTGCGGGTGATTCCCTGATCCACCTCTGCGCAGACGACACCATTCTGTATACATCTGGCCCTTCTTTGTACACTGTGTTAACCAACCTCCAAACAAGCTTCAATGCCATTCAACACTTCTGTGGCCTCCAACTGCTCTTAAACGCTATTAAAACCAAATGCATGCTTCTCAACCTTTCGCTGCCCGCACCCGCCCGCCCGACTAGCATCACTACTATGCACGGTTCTGACCTAGAATACGTGGGCAACTACAAATACCTAGGTGTCTTTCTAGACTGTAAACTCTTCTTCCAGACTCATATCAAACATCTCCAATCCAAAATCAAATCTAGAATCAGCTTTCTATTTCGCAACAAAGCCTCCTTCACTCACACCACCAAACTTACTCTAGTTAAACTGACTATCCTACCGATCCTTGACTTCGGCGATGTCATTTACAAAAGAGCTTCCAATTCTCTACTCAGCAAATTGGATGCAGTCTATCACAGTGCCATCCTTTTTGTTACCAAAGCGCCTTATACCACCCACCACTGCGACCTGTATTCTCTAGTCGGCTGACCCTAGCAACATATTCATCGCCAGGTCCACTGGCTAAAGGTCATCTACAAGTCTATGCTCGGTAAAGCTCCGCCTTATCTCAGCTCACTGGTCACGATAATCAATCAATCAATAATTTGCTCATCTATCACTCCAGTGTTAATCTGCTAAATTGTAATTACTTTGCTACTATGGCCTATTTATTGCCATACCTCCTCATGCCATTTGCACACACTGTATATACTGTATATAGACACTGTATATAGAATTTCTATTGTATTATTGACTGTATGTTTGTTTATTCCATGTAACTCTGTGTTGTTGCTTCTGTCACATGGCTTTGCTTTATCTTGTCCAGGTCGCAGTTGTAAATGAGAACTTCTTCTCAACTAGCCTACCTGGTTAAATAAAGGTGAAATAAATCAAAAATAAAAATAGGCAGTGAAATGTTTTACCATAGAAGGGATATGCAACTATGCAGTTATTATGTCTTCTGATCGCCATGCATCACTATGGTGTCTACATTTATGGTGACCTTTGATCTCAGCTTTGGCTGTCCTATGCACTTTGGAAGAAAATGTCCTTTAACTTTTTTTGTCCTCACACTTTTTTCTTTAACACATCTGGTAAATCCCTTTAAGGGCTTAGTAAAGAGAGAGAGAGAGAGAGAGAGAGAGAGAGAGAGAGAGAGAGAGAGAGAGGGAGAGAGAGAGAGAGAGAGAGAGAGAGAGAGAGAGAGAGATAGAGGGAATGAAGAAGAGATAGAAAGAGGGAATGAAGAAGAGAAGGAGAGGGAATGAACGAGAGAGAGAGAAAGAGGGAATGAGAGAGAAAGAGAGAGAGAAAGAGAGAGAGAGAAGTTGCCATACCAGGCGGTGATACAGCCCAACAGGATGTTCTCAATTGTGCATCTGTAAAAGTTTGTGAGAAGTTTAGGTGCCAAACAACATTTCTTCAGCCTCCTGAGGTTGAAGAGGCGCTATTGCACCTTCTTCACAACACTGTCTGTGTGGGTCAACCATTTCAGTTTGTCAGTGATGTGCAAGCTGAGGAACTTGAAACTTTCCACGTTCTCCACTGTGGTCCCGTCGATGTGGATAGGGGGATGCTCCGTCTGCTGTTTCCTGAAGTCCACGATCAGTTTAGTGAGACGTTATTTTCCTGTCACCACACTCCCAGGATTCTCACCTCCTCTCTGTAGGCTGTCTCATTATTATTGGTAATCAGGCCTACCACAGTTATGTCGTCTGCAAACTTGATGTTTGAGTTGGTGTTACAGGAATTATATTCCTTTATGTTTTATTTAACCTGTCTACGATACTGGTTCCCAATTGGGAATCAACCCTCCCACGTTCAGCTGAAACGGTGGCGCATGGAACGCAAAAATATTCTTAAAAATATTTAACCTCCACACATTAACAAGTCCAATAGCTCAAATGAAAGATAAACACCTTGTTCATCTAGCCAGCAAGTCAGATTTCTAAAATGTTTTACGGCGAAAACATAGCACATATATATGTAAAACCACCACCAGACACAGCTCATTTGAATAGCCAAAACATGCAATCAACAAACGCAGGATTAAAAAATAAATCGCTCACTAACCTTTTGAAAATCTTCATCAGATGACAGTAATATGACATGTTACACAGTACATTTTTTTTTTCAATAATATGCCATTTATATCCATAAATGTCCATTTACAGTGAGTTCACGTTCAGAAATTACTCAAAAATGCCCGCAGGAAATCTATGTAGCGCGGCAAGATAACGTAAATAGACAATATAAACTTTGACTAAATATACATGTTCTACATATAGTTAGAAAGATACACTGCTTCTTTATGCAACCGCTTTGTTAGATTTATTTTTAACGTTACAGAAATCGCACACTATTCTATATGCTGAGACGGCGCTCAGTTCCAAGCTACATTTCTACGTAATGTTGGAGTCAACAGAAACACAGATTTAAGCATAAATATTCCCTTACCTTCGATGGTCTTCGTTCAGAATGTTCTGGAAGGCTTCATACTTACCCAATACATCGTTTGGTTTCAAGTCTTGCGTCTTTGTATTAGCTACTGCTAATAACATCAGCTGAAATGCACCCAAAACGTCCTCTGGTCCGGAAAAGTTGCGCATCAAAACTTCAAAATTACATATTATATGTCGACTAAACAGGTCAAACTAAGTGCAGAAGCAAGCTTTATGATGTTTTAGACACGCAAAACAAACTTCAATTCAATCGGCCATCGTCTGCCCTTCTCTTGAGTGCTGGAACAAAGGAATGGCTGGGACCAATTCGCGCCCATACGCACAGCCTATTCTCTCGTGGCACGCACTAATTTCACTCCCATAGGGTCAATTCTCGCGGGATTTGAACGATTCAAAGCTCTACTGAATGAGGACATCTAGCGGAAGAGATATAACTGGTTGGGAAGGGTGGGGGCCATGAGTTGCTCCAACTTTCATGGCCACAAAAACTAGTTTGGAAGAATGCCTGCCCTGTGAGTTCTGCTATACTTACAGACATAATAGTTTTAGAATCTTTAGAGTGTTTTCTATCCAATAATAATTTTTATTTGCATATATTAGCAATTTTTGACAGATTTTTTTTTCAGTTTACTAGGGGTACCCAATCTCTCCAAAGGGGGCGTATGTCTGCCATATCCTTAACAGGTTTTTAACCATTTCAATGAAACACTCTGCCCACTCCTAAGAATTTGTAAGACACTTACTTGCATAAAATGGACAGAGACAAGTCTCAAAATCAATCAGTAGCGATTATTCTCGAGAGTACTGAACACGATACAATTTACCACAGGTTATAAACTGAAAATGACATCATTAGTTTTCAAGCCTTCCCACATAGTCTCCCACTAATTTAGATAATTTATGACCGAGCCAAGGTCGACCTGTGTAGATAAGCATTCTAGCCAGTCTGACGATAAGTTAATTAATTTCTACCAAGGAACAGACAGTCATTGTTCTAATTCTTGATTATAATTACACACGTTATATTCAGTACTAGGATTAAAAGAAAATTCATAAACATACAGTAACATAATAGTATTCTGATTAGTCAGTCCTGATTGAAATGTATACATAATTAGTCATTATTGATAAAAAGAATCCCTTCACTTTTGGAGGTGTGTGATTTAAATGACAGGTTGTAATGCAACAAAATAGGAAAAATTCCAAGGGGCATGAATACTTTTGCATGGCACTGTAGCGGATAAATCAAATGTCATTCTAAACTGAAGATCATGATTAGGTGATTATTGGAGTCAGGTGTTTTAGCTGGGGCTGGGGCAAAACTACGGCACCAATCAGGCCCCCGAGGACAGGAATTGCCCATCCCTGGTCTAGGGTGGCTGGTAAGGTGGAGGTGATATGATCCTTGACTAGTCTCTCAAAGCACTTCATGATGACAGAATTAAGTACTACGGGCGATAGTCATTTAGTTCAGTTACCTTTGGATTCAATGGTGGACATCTTGAAGCATGTGGGGACAGTAGACTGGGATAGGGAGAGATTGAATATGTCCGTAAACACTCCAGCCAGCAGGTCTGAGCATGCTCTGAGGATGCAGGTAGGGAAGCTGTCTGGGCCTGTAGCCTTGCGAGGGTTAACATGCTTAAATGTCTTACTCAGGTCGGCCACAGAGAAGAAGAGCACACAGTCCTTGGTAGCTGGCCACGTCAGTGGAACTGTTTTATCCTCAAAGTGGGTGTTTAGCTTATCCGGAAGCAAGACGTCTGTGTCCACGATGTGGCTGGTTTTTCCTTTGTAGTCCGTGATTGTCTGTAGACCCTGCCACAAACTTCTCTTATCTGAGCCATTGAATTGAGACTCCACTTTGTCTCTGTACTGAAGTTTTGTCTGTTTCATTTTCTTATGGAGGGAATAACTACACTGTTTGAATTCAGCCATTTTCCCAGTCAGCTTGCCATGATTAAATGCGGTGGTGCACACTTTCAATTTTGTGCGAATGCTGCCATCTATCCACTGTTTCTGGTTTGTGTAGGGTTTAATAGTCACAGTGGGTACAACATCTCCTATACATTTCCTGATAAACTCAGTCACGGCATCTGTGTATTTGTCAATATTATTCTTAGAGGCTAGATTCCCAGTCCGCGTGATCAAAACAATCTTGAAGCATGGATTCCTATTGGTCAGACCAGCATTGAATAGTCCGTAGCACGGTACTTTGTGTTTGAGTTTCTGCCTATAGAAAGGAGGAGCAAAATGTAGTCGTGATCAGATTTGCCAAAGGAAGGGCGGGGGAAGGCCTTGTAGGCATTTCGAAAAGCTGAGTAGTAGTGGTCCAATGTTTTCTCTGAGTGAGTGCTACGGTCAAGGTGTCGGTAGAACGTCGGTAGCATTTTCCTCAGATTGGCTTTGATAAAATCACCGGCTGCAATAAATGAGGCCTCATGATATGTGGTTTCCAGTTTGCATAGAGTCCAGTGTAGTTCTTTGAGGGCCGTCGTGGTATTGGCTTGAGTGGGAATATACACGGCTGTGACTATAACCGAAGAGAATTCTCTTGGGAGGTGATACGGATGGCATTTGATTGTGAGGTATTTTAGGTCGGGTGGACAATATGACTTGAGTTTCTGTGTGTTATTACAATCACACCATGAGTAGTTCATCAAAAAACATACACCCCCACCATTCTTCCCGGAGAGAACTTTATTCCTGTCTGCATGATGAACTGAGAATATAACTGGCTGTACGGACTCAGACAGTATATCCCGAGAGAGACATTTTTCCATGAAACAGAGCATGTTACAATCCCTGATATCTCTCTTCAAGGAAATCCTCGCCCTGAGCTCATCCAGAAACTGAACATTAGCGAGTAATATACTCAGAAGCGGTGGGTGGTGTGCATGCCTCCTGATTCGGACTAGGAGACCACTCCGAATACCTCTTCTCCACCGGCTGTGTTTTGGATCAGCCTCTGGAATCAGTTCAAATGGCAATTGTCTTCACTGACTGATGTTCAACCACTCCCTAAACGAGTCTGTAATACCTACATATTTCAAGCAGACCACCTTAGTCACTGTGCCCAAAGAAGTGAAGGTAACCTGCATCAATGATAACCGCCCCATAGCACTCACATGGGTAGCCATGAAATGCTTTGAAAGGCTGATTATGGCTCACATCAACAGCATCACCTCGGACACCCTAGACCCACTCCAGTTTGCTTACCGCACCAACAGATCCACAGTTGATGCAATCTCAATCGCACTTAACACGGCCCTTTCCCAACGAGACAAAAGGAACACCTATGTGAGAATGCTGTTCATTGACTACAGCTCAGCGTTCAACACCCTAGTGCCCACGAAGCTCATCACTAAGCTAAGGACCCTGGGACTAAACACCTACCTCTGCAACTGATGAACCTCCCCCAGTTGGTAAGGGTAGGCAACAACACATCTGCCACGCTGATCCTCAACTCTGGGGCCCCTCAGGGTTGTGTACTTAGTCCCCTCCTGTACACCTTGTTCACCCAAAACTGCATGGCCAAACACAACTCCAACGCCATCATTAAGTTTGCTGACGACACAACAGTGGTAGGTCTGATCACCGACAATGATGAGACAGCCTATAGGGAGGAGGTCAGAGACTGGCAGTGAGGTGACAGGACATCAACCTCTCCCTCAATGTGAGCAAGACAAAGGAGCTGATCGTGGACTACAGGAAAGGCGAGCCGAACAGTGCCCCATTAACATCGACGGGGCTGTAGTGGAGCGGGTCTAGAGTTTCAAGTTCCTTGGTGTCCACATCACCAAAAAACTATCATGGTCAAAACACACCAAGACAGTCGTGACGAGGGCACGACAAAACCTATTCTCCCTGAGGAGACTGAAAAGATTTGGTTTGGGTCCCCAGATCCTCAAAATGTTATACAGCTGCACCATCGAGAGCATCCTGACCGGTTGCGTCACCGCCTGGTATGGCCATTGCTCGGCATCTGTCCATAAGGCACTACAGAGGGTAGTGCGCACAGCCCAGTACATCACTGGGGCCAAGCTTCCTGACACCCAGGACCTATATAATAGGCGTTGTCAGAGGAAAGACCATAAATTTGTCAGAGACTCCAGTCACCCAAGTCATAGACTGTTTTCTCTGGTACCGCACGGCAAGTGGTACCGGAGAGCCAAGTCCAGGACCAAAAGGCTCTTTAACAGCTTCTACACCCAAGCCATAAGACTGCTGAACAATTAATCATATGGCCACCGGACTACTTACATGGACACCCCCACCCCCCCTTCGTCTCTATTTTTTTGTACACTGCTGCTACTCACTGTTTATTATCTATGCATAGTCACTTCACCCCCACCTACATTTACAAATTACCTCAACTAACCTGTACCCCCGCACACTGACTCGGTACTGATACCCCCTGTATATAGCCTTGTTATTGTTATGTTACTGTGTTGCTTTTATAATTTTTTACTTTCGTATATTTGGAAAATATTTTCATAACTGCACTGTTGTAAGTAAGCAGTTCAAGGTAAGGTCTACACTTGTTGTATTCGGGCGCACGTGACTAATAAAGTTTGATTTGGGGGGTACGAACAAAGTCCTGGTGAGTTACCGGCACTCCGATATCCCCACAAAAATTCAGATTGCATGTAATAACACCATAACATTTCTGGGCTGATTACGTAAGAAATAACATAGGAAAAATATACAAAAATACTGCAAAGTTGCTTAGGAGCTAGAAGCACGGCTGCCCTATCTTTTAGCGCCATCTTATCCGAAGAAATTAAAGGAGTACGAGCGAAACAGCAACCAATGAAAGAGTTGAAAAAAATAACCAAACACAACAGATGTCTAAAACAATAGAATCTAAGAGGAGTGAGATCAACTATATGGTGATGTTATGTCATCATCAATCTCTTTGACAGTGATCACTTGCTATGATATCAGACTAGAGCTATGAACAACAGAGACACCTTGAAACTTTCACTCAAAATGACAATAACCAGACTTCAAGTTAGTCTGATAAATTACTTAAACTTAAATTTAACTATGCCAAAAGTAACTAATTTATTGGTTTCATTATATACCATGCTGGGAAAAAAACAAGACCAAAGTAGACGATCCATAGAAAGTTCCAATTTAGTCCAGGCAGGTACGCAACGCAACAAATTGCCTCCCCCCTACAGCTTTATTATTGGAATGTAATACAAAACAAGGCAACTGTGTGCTTTAGGACCACGCGGATGCCTCCGATCGGCCGGTAGGCTGTTTGGAGTGTTTATCAGACTGAATAACAAAAAAAAAAATTGAAGTTATGTCACCCGTACTTCTAAAACCAAAGTTGCGCCCCTGAGTTCAGGTACCGTCTGCTGTTGTTTCATTCTGGATCTGTCCCAAAGAGTCTAGTCTCAGATGTAGTGTACATTGAAG